>NC_071355.1:4295350-4384067 GCF_943734655.1 Sabethes cyaneus
TCTCGTTATAGATCAAAATGGATTGAAAACATTGAGGAGCAAAAGGCACTTTCTTCAGATGAAGATCCATTTTTGCCTCCAAGTATCACTGAATTTTATAAATGGCTAAAATCGCAAGAAAAGCTGGCGACCGCTTTCTTGGCGGATAAAACCTTTAAAACTGAAAGGTTAGATCGAGTCAATTATCACGGCTCACAGGGCTCAAAGGAGTCTAAATTTACTTGTGTGGTATGCAAGAAAAACCACAAGACTTCCGACTGTTATAAGTTTAAACAGTTGGGAACAGGGAAAAGATACGAGGTGGCAATAAAAGAGAGACTTTGCTTTTCGTGCTGCAACCCAGGTCATAGGGTCAGCGAATGTAAACAGGCAATGCGTTGCAATGTAAATGGGTATGAAAGAAAGCACCATCCACTTCTACATTCCAATGGAAGAAGAGTGGAAAATACCGAAACCATAAATTGTCATTTGGCGGGAAAAAAGGTGTATTATCAGATAATTCCTGTCACACTTAAGAATGGCAATAAGACCCTTAGAATATATGCGTTCAGGATCTTCTGTCAGTTTGATCCAACAAGATTTAATTAACAAATTAAATATTACTGGTATTAAACGTCCAATGACGCTGGCATGGACAAATGGAAAAACCATACGTGAGCCCGAAAGTTTAGACGTCCAGGTAAATTCATGGTATGGATGGTCGAGGCTACACTTTAAAAGGTATGAGGACGGTAAGCGAACTTACCCTACCGTCACAATCTCAAGATAAGGCGAAATTATTAAATAAATATCATTATCTGAAGGATGTTAAAATAGAAAATTTTATTGAGGCAAAACCTTTAATTCTCTTAGGGTTGCCTCATGCTTTCCTTATGACTAGACTAGAGGGTTTAATGAACCAATTGCTAGAAAGACGAAGTTAGGCTGGACGATTCACGGAATGGTGAATCAGGCCACAAAATCAACTCCTGTTGAACATCTATTTGTCATGGAAGAGGAAAAAGATAAGCCCTTTGATGAAGACCAGTCGATGCGTCAAATCATGGCGGACTATTTTTCAACCGAAGGTTTTGGTGTCAAAGTACCTCAAGAGCAATTGCTTTCGAAATATGATCAACGAGCAGTTGAGGTAATGAAAAATACAACCCAACAGATCGAGCAGGGATATGAAATCGGTTTGTTGTGGAAAGAGGATGAGGTAAACTTTCCTAATAGTTTCCCAGGCGCTTTATCAAGGTTATTATCTCAAGAAAAGAGAATGAAAAATGATTCTAACTTGAGAAAATGGTACAACGATAAAATAGATGAATATGTGGAAAAGGGATACGCTAGGAAGCTCTCTCCAGCTGATTCTGTTAAATTAACCCCAACAACGTTTTATTTACCACATTTTGTAGTGGTAAATGAGAATAAACAGCAACGAAAACATAGGTTGGTCTTTGATGCTGCTGCTAAATCTGAAGGAGTTTCCTTTAATTCGAAACTCTTAACGGGTCCTGATTCAACAGAGTCACTCTTAGGTATTTTAATTAGATTTAGAGAGCATCGATTTGCTATATCTGGGGACATCCAAGAAATGTTCCATAGAATCGCTATCCGTAAGGAGGATCAGGATTCCCAGAGATTTTTGTTTCGAAAACGGAATGATGTGCCGCTTGAGGTGTATGTAATGCAATCAATGATTTTTGGGGCAACATGCTCACCAGCATGTGCTCAGTATGTAAAGAATTTTAATGCGCTAAAATTCAATGATCAATTTCCGGATGCAGCTAAAGCCATCATAAAAAACCATTACGTTGATAATTATTTAGATAGCTTTGATAATTTGGATCAAGCTATAAAAACAATTCGAGACGTAATTGACATTCACGAAAATGGTAACTTTAGAATGAGAGATTTTATTTCAAACTCTAAGGAAATTATAAAGGCAATACCGGAAGATCGAGTATCTGATACGAATAATATTTCATTGGAACATATGGAGGATTCCTATGAAAAAATTCTGGGAATGAATTGGGATTTTAGAAAGGATGTGTTTAAGATTAACATCAAAATACCCGAGACGATTCCAATTAAGCTTACTAAAAGAAATGTATTGTCAATAGCAATGAATATTTATGATCCTTTAGGCCTAATGTCGAATATAACTATTCGATCTCGAATTTTAATGCAAGAAATTTGGAAATCAGGCATAGGATGGGATGATGCAATTTCAGATAGTACGCAACAAAAATGGTTTGAGTGGTTAGAACAGTTAAAATGTTTTAAAGACCGCAGTTTCAATAGGTGCTATTCAATTAGTTCTCAAATATTAAAACGAGATTTACATGTGTTTTGCGATGCCTCAGAAGCTGCCTTTGCTTGTACGATTTATTTAGTAACAACACATAAGAATGGGGTAGATACCTCTTTATTAGCAGCGAAGGCGCGTGTAGCGCCGACAAAAACCTTATCAATCCCAAAGCTTGAGCTGCAAGCTGCAGTTTTGGGGTCGAGATTGGTCAATTCTATTGTCAAGGAACTAAGGCCACCAATCAATCGCATTACGTATTGGTCTGATTCAACTACCGTATTGAGCTGGATACATTCTGAATCCAGAAAGTATAAAATTTTTGTTCAACATAGGGTTGGAGAAATCTTAGAGACATCAACTGAAAAACAATGGCGTTATGCTGACACGCGAAATAACCCCGCAGATGAGGGGACTAGGGAAATCTCAAAAAATTCCATTTGGCTTAAGGGACCATCATTTTTAGAAGAGCCTGAAAATAATTGGCCTACTCGAAAGGGGTACGGTTCGACTGATTTGGAACTTAGACCGATGTATCTTTTCCAAACCCAAGATAATGTTGAGGATATTGATGATAAGTGGATAAACTGGTGTTCTGATTGGACCCGATTAAAAAGGGTAATATGCAATGCCAAAAAAATTACGAAGAAATGGAATAAATCGGACTATAATCCGATTGTAACTGCTCTGGACATGAGAGAGGCAGAATTAATTTTGCTCAAAAAGGCCCAAAAGGATGTTTATAATCAAGAAATTTTTAATCTCAGCAAAAAATTACCTATAGAAAGGGATAGCCACATCCTTAATTTAGCTCCTTTCTTAGATCAAGATGGAATTCTAAGATTTAGAACTCGTTTTGAAAATGCGAATTGCAGTCCATTTAAAGCACGGTATCCTATTATTTTGCCGAGGAAACACCACATAATGAATCATGAATATTTTAATCACCAAAAGGAGAATACTATAATTGCGGAAATAACGCAAAAATATCATATAATACACATTAAAGAAGCCGTAAGGAAATTTAAAAGGAGTTGTCAATTCTGCAAAAATAAAAATGCTCAAGCTAATATTCCAATAATGGCCGCATTGCCACAATGTAGGATGCAGCCATATTTTAAACCATTTACTTTGACTGGTGTTGATTACTTTGGGCCTTATATCATCTCAATAGGAAGACGCACTGAAAAAAGATGGGGTGCGTTATTCACCTGTATGACCACACGTGCTGTCTATTTAGATCTAGCTTATGATCTAAGCGCAGATTCATTCATGGTGTGTCTAAACTCTCTCCAAAGTAGAAGAGGCAGGGTTTCCGAATTATATAGCGATAACGGTACTAATTTCATCGGAGCATCGAACGAGTTAAAAGCCATACAACATCGACTAGCCGGGAAGGGAATCGATTGGCACTTTATCCCCCCAGCTTCCCCCCATTTCGGAGGAGCTTGGGAGAGATTAGTTAAGGAAGTTAAGTCCTTACTCCCAAGTACGACTATGCCTGAGCATGTTTTACGTGGGTTATTAGCTGTCGTCGAAAATCAGATAAATAGTCGACCATTAACAAATATTCCGATAAATTCAGAAGATGACGAGCCACTGACACCAAACCATTTCTTGTTCGGTTGTGTTGGAGACTCGGAAACTTCACTTGATGATGTATCCAAAACCGAAGCTTCCAGACAGCATTGGAAAAGAGTCCAATATCTGGCTAAACAGTTTTGGGACAGATGGGTCAAGGAGTATTTACCCACACTTGGAAAACGTTCCAAGTGGAATTATGATTGTCCTCCGCTTAAGGTAGGCGATATTGTCATGATAATGGATGAGAATCGAAAGGGGAATTGGAAAAAGGGTGTAATACAGGAAGTTCATCCGTCGAAGGACGGACAGGTACGATCGGCGATCGTACAAACGCAAGACGGACAGACAAAAAGACCAGCCTGTAAATTGACAGTGCTGGATGTTGAACCTTCCGTAGAGGAGGAAGTGACAGTTAGCGATGCGAAAACCAAAAATAACTCTTCTACAGAGAGTTCCTTTGTCGGTTTTCATGCGGAAAAAAGTCCAGTATGCTCACCTACGCGTAAATTATCTTCGTCAATAATAAATTCGAAGATTGTCTTTGAGTTGGCAAGAATTAATCAAAGGGAGAAGATCCCTTGGAGAGCTCCAAGTCGTCTGGATTTAAAAAAAACCAGCGCGCATTAAACGTGTATTTCCCAGTAGGAAAGAAATTAGGTTGGGTGAATGGCCTCTAATGGAAAAACAAAGATCGCTAAAACAGCTGACAAACAAAGTCAACGCCTTGTGCGGGATTGTGTTCAAAAACAAAACACAAACCATAAAAGTAATATGCCACTTAAGAAACTGCATCCTGATAGGAAACGTAAGGCAGTAAAACAAGTAAACAAAAACTGGGGTAAACGACCAGAAGTAGATTTAAATAAGGTAAGGGAATTAGTTTCAAACATCCCCGAACCAAAACCAAAAAAGAGGAAAACAATTAGGCCATGTACATGGGCGAATTTGTGCTTCGTGATCTATTGCATTATACTTTGTTTTGGTAATGCATTTTCCTTAGAAAGGCATGGGCTAATTGCCTTTGATTGCGGTAGTCCCGAAGTTAATATGACTAGTTACTCGTTGTTGGAGGTCGCTTCTTGTTTACCTCCATCGAATAATTTAACGACTCAGGAGGTTGATATTCAAGTACTCCAGAGAAACGTTAAAAGTGAAACGAAAGTTTCCCAATGTAAAGTGATCATAAAAGTATAAGGGTCCATGCCTAGTGGCACGGGCGCAGGCTTGAAGTAGGACTACGAATGTAGCGCAATTCGTCTCCCAATGCTAAAGCCGGTGATTTTTGTATGAATTTCATATATAGATGCTCAAGTTGCGCATTAAAGAATTGTGTTCTTCCATGTGAGAAATTCATAATTTCAACTCTTCAGCTAATTTATATGGTGGACCTGAAAAGGTCCGTTCATTAATCTCTAATTCTCAAATTTCTGACTCGTAGTGTCCATTGTCAACTTTCGTCCTTCAGATGGGCTTAGTGATGTCCGTTAATCGTTCGATTAATTCAACTAATCGAATAACACAAGGAATATTCGAATAATTTTTAATCGAATAATGCCAGCACGAGTAGTTGAATTAATCGAATAGTTCAATCAGTACGTATAATCCCCGAATAATGCTCGGTAATCGTTCATAATTGTTCGATTAATCGAATTATGCAAAGAAATATGCGAATATTTCTAATCGAAGACCACTAGACCTTTCCAGTTATGTGTGTATTGGTGCTTGAAAATGAGGCAAACAACAACAGTAAACAAAAGAGATGCATTCCTTTGTCACCAAGGTACAGAATGAGTTTCGTCTTCCGCTGGCTTAAATACCAGCAAATTTTCAAAATATGTGCTTGAATTTGGAACAGGATGAAAAATTTGACCGAAATATGTGCTCTGCAGTGTGGCAAATGGAGAAACACAACTAGTAATCGCTATTTTTCGGTTTGTTCCTCCAGCATCAGCTGTTCCCCAAAATGAGGTAAACATCATGTATATTCACGCGTATTTCGTGTTCGCTAGTGTGGGTGCTTGAGCTGTCAGAAAGCTCTCTAGCACGAATAGTTGAATTAATCGATTAGTGCAGACAAGGCTCACCGATTAATCGGTAATCGAATAATTGAAAATTTCGGACATCACTCCCACCAATTTAAACCCTTTGCTTCCGCGACCAAACTTTGGGTTTTCTAGCATATTTAATATTCTATTATAGCAGCTTATTGTCAATTGCAAGTAAAATTGTACCATCCAAAGTGCGATATCGCTCATAAAGTGCTATTTTGCATTAAACCGTTTCGATCTTCGGCGCACTTTTTCTTTATCTTCCAAGCAATAAGTGCGCCGAAGAGACCGAAACGATTTAAGCTAAAATAGTACTTTTATGAGCGATTGCGCACTTATTGATTGGACAATTTTCGTTGCAATTGACAATAATAGATCGATGTTTCGAATCCAACACGGTCGGCGTAATTTCCACTCCACACTAAACAATAATCGGCTGCTGCCGAGTTTTACCACCTTTGCCGCGTTCGGATCCGGACAGGGAGATAAAGTCGTAACTCTCATTATTATTTGTAACCCAAACAACGCGAAAATGATGCCGTTCGCAAAATCAATTCAACTGCTTCATATACTTATTCAGTAGTTCTTAAAAGAACTGATTGTTTTCTAGCAGCTGTTAATAATACAAATCGAAGAAATTTACTGCTTGGCAGCAGCTTTTCTCGAACCGCATTCTCCGTTAGAACTTCTTTTGGCTTTGGAGTTTTCGAAGCCTTTGCTATGGTCTTTATTGACTTAGTAATCTTGCTTCTCGTTAGCAAGTTTGGTAGGCGAACGAACCGGAAGCGCCAGTTCTTTGTTTGGACCAGCTTTCTCTTGTTGAAAACTAACTTCAAAACCTTTTTCACGAATGTGTCCAACTTTGAAACGTCACAATTGTAGCTGGCGGCGATATACTTCGAGACGGCATGCAACGAAGATCCGTTGACTCTTCGGTTTATTGGCGTCTCGCTTAGTGAATTTGGATGTCTTCGTTGCCTTATTCCGGGGAAGTAGCAACAGCTGAAGCTCAACGATTTTCGAGCGGATTCTATAGAGCGTAAATTAAATACAATCAAACTTTGATTCAAAGGGAATTTAATCCACAGCTCTTCTCCTATATATTTCTGTCATCCGTGTTAGGGAAGCATTGGCGTGGGAAGGCAAAAATAAGTTAGAAGACCGCATGGTGAGTCACCACATATTTATCGTTTTATAGATCAAATCAGAAGAAATTCTTCATGATTTAAAGAATCAGCGACATTTGGAAATTTAAGTAAAGAAATTTAGTATGCAGAAAATTTTCATCTCTTCATAAACAAATTCGTTCGTCCTAAAAAGGACGTGTTGTGGTAAATTATGTGGTTGAAAATCCGGCCAGCAGAATGGCTTGAATGTTTGAAACAACACCTCCCAGGGCAATGGTGACAATGGTTACCGGACAGAGCATTTTCCATTGATTCAAGCTCTTCCGCTCCCGCAACCAAATATTCTAATATAGCTGATAATAGATCGATGCTCCGGTACCAACACGTTCAGCGCACTCTACACCAAACAATGATCCGCTACTGCTGCTGCCGCTGCGCTGCGTTTTACCAGTTTGCCGAGTCCAGAGAGGGAAATCGCAACTCTCTGCTGTCTGTTCTGCTTCTGCACCGTACCAATGCCAATGCAAAAATGATGCCGTTAGCCGACTTACTTCTGATTATATACCAGAGCAAATGGCAGCAAGTTGTAACAAAGGCGGATCAACGTAGGGCAGAGAATCATAGACACGAAAGAAAGGCGGTACAATGAAACCGTACTCCGTACATTGTTTGAACACAGGGATGGCACGGCAACGAGCATGGCAGACGTGCACTCACAGTTGTGTTTGTCTTAATACAGTTTAAACATGTAATTTCCGACGGGCTCATACTTCGAACGCTCATACTAAACTGCCAACATCACTTTAAAATGTGAGAAAAATCAATTTAACTGCTTCGTATACTTTTTATTCAGTAGTTCTTAAAAGAACTGATTGTTTTCTACCAGATATTAGTAATGCAAATCAAGGAAATTTACATCTAGGCAACAGTTTTTTTCGGGCACCTTCTCCGCTGGAACGATTTCCTTTGACTGGGGCTTTCGGTGCCTTTGCTACGGTTTTCATTGGCTTAGTAGATTTTTGTTCGGGGCACCCGCATATTTACTCCAGTAGTACAGCTTTAATCGGAGCCGCCTTTGCAGCAGTTAGCACACATATTGTTTTCGTCCGTTTTATCAACCTTGAACAAATCGGAAGCGCCTGTTCTTTTTGTTTGGACCAGCTTTTCGACAGCTAATTTCAAAACCTTTTTCACAAATGTGTCCAACCTTGGAACGTCACAATTGTGGCTAGCGGCGATTTACTTCTAACGGCTTGCAGCGAGGATCCATTGATTTTACTGGGTATTGATAGCAGTAAAAACCATATCGTTCGCTGGCGGGCGAGTCGGTGGCTTCTTCGGATTGTTGGCGTCTTGCTTGGCGAATTTGAATGTCTTCGATGCCTTATTCCGAGCAAGCAACACCCACTGAAGCTCAACAATTTTCGAGCGGATTCTATAGAGCGTAATTTAAATACAATCAAAACCCATAGCTCATCTCGTATATATTTCTGTCATCTGTGCTAGGGAAGCATTGGCGTGGGAAGGCAAGAACATGAAAATAATGAAATAATGAATATAGTCTAATATTTTCTCAATTATTAAACGTCTGTTTGGGAAACATGGAATCTATTGTATTGTTATGGAATTTTTGAAAAATTTCCAATCGATTGATACCAATATCTCTAGAATCTGTTGACGGATGACTGAGTTATAGGCGTACAAACCATAACCACTTTTCGTTACATGTTCCCTTTTCGTTTTTCTAAAGTGCACCCCAATATAGAAATCAAAGAAGTAGTCCTACTTCAAAAACTTGTTAAGAATTTCATGTCTAGTCTTTAAACAAACACTGAAAATTGGTGCCTCATGTCACATGAAAAATTCCATCACGTTTTTATACAAGACCATACAAGAATATATTTTTATAGTACAGTAATACAGGTATACCTCCATAGTACGTACCCTCGTTAGTACGTACCCTCTATAATACGTACCTTCCATAATACGTACATTTTGCCTCGATAGTACGTACATTTTCCAGCAATGATTTTTTTTATTTTCTATATAAAGCAGAAACTTTTTTATGAATATTTATGAGTCAATACAAGCAAATACGTATTCAATAATTCTAAATATTTGATTAATATCAGTTATTTATGTAATGTAAAAACCATTATTTTAAAATAAAAACAGTTCCTAAACAGTAAATTAATCAAATATACTTTCTAAATAACAGTTATTTTTTAGCATTCTGATTTTGCAGATTTTTGCTCAGGGAATTAACCTTTTCTGTGATTCACAATCTTTTTAACTGCGATGGGGGAATAGCAGGCAATGTTATATTCGTTGGTTTGCAGATACTGGTGTTCGGCAAATACGTGTAATATGATTACTACCCATAAAAGCGTAACTGTCCCATATGGACAAAAGTGAAGTGTGAAAAAATGAGAGCAACTGACTAATTTATAAATATATGTTGTGCGTCATTATACGAGAATTATTTTACTTTCTTTGGAGGAAAAATCACGTTGCGCTAGTAATTAAACTATCCATATTAACTTTGTTGTAAAGTTAAACACAAATGCACATTTTTTATTTAAAATTTGGAAGATTGGCCAGTTAAGCTTTTATTTACAAGCGCATGTTGCTAAATAAAAGCACGTCTGTCCCATAAAGCATAGCCTTGGGCTTAAACATCTTTCTAAGATTTGACCCTTCTTTATCGACAGACTTCGCAGCCGGCTGTTAGAGTACAGAACAGTTACGGGGCTAGTGCAACAATCCTACTGACTCTATCTAGCAGCACCGCCTAGCCGAGATTCGAACATTTCAGCTTTTATTGACAACTATGTACCAAACCTTTACCTAGATTTATTCGATTAAAATATGTAAATTTTCAATTTGAGAAAGAATTTTTCAAAGAACTAAATGTTTTTGAATTCCTTTTGCTTTACTTTTCAAATATTTTTTGACATTTGTAGTGTTTTTTCTAAAATAATTTTACCAAGATAATTATTTATTTTATAATTAGCTTAGGTTAGGTAGACTGCCCGTAGTTGCACTACCAATTGAATGGTGCTTGGGAGTAGCATGACATACTCGTTGTGCAACTTCTACTGATTCAATACTTTGAAAATTGACCAATAATGCCGCCGGTCACGACCAAAAGGCTGTACTACATGGGAAAAGGAAGGAATATTAGTCCGATACGTGTTGTTGCTAGAGACCGCAGGTACCACTGCATCTCACCAAGTATTATGGGATAGGATTTATGTTAGTAGAGGAAGGTACAGATCAGGGTTCATCTTGGTAGATGATATGATCCAACGAAACAACGTGTCAGCGATTACATTTCATCTCAACTTTTCGCGATCACCATTGCAAATAAATAGTCGTTTAGAAAGCGTTTGCGACGTATTTGGGCCTGAATTCGTTTCGATGATTTGAAAATTATGCCTTGCACATTTATTTCCGTAAGCGAAACATAAACTAGTCCCGCGCGAATCCACTGTGTGGGCGAATATTATTGCATCCGTCTTGTTAGATGAGGATGAGATTTCTCGCAAAATTAAGATAGCGACATCGAGGTCGTCATCAAAATCACGCGTTCTAATTTGTTTACAAAACGTTACATATAAATTTGCTGCTCTGCGACCTCGGCCCTTCACCTGAGTCAAATATTATTGTAAACTACAATGCAAACTACTATTCCAAAGTTCAAACTACTGGCTCGAATTTAAAACTGGGTAATTGTCACGGCTCCGTAAAAAATTTTTTGCCAAAGTTTTGCAACGAACGAGACACGAAAGCAAGCGATGCTGATCCCTTGCAATAAAATATTCCGAACTTGAACACCTCAAACACTATCACAATACCTGACAGCAAAAACCAGGAACAGTGAAACCAATTAACCATTTCTTGAAGCAATTGGTCCCTAAGTTGATAAGCATTTCCTTTTACCAACGCAACTATGTAGGCATATGCGCCCTACACGCTCCCAAAATAATTATTTATTTTATAATATATTAAAATTTGGAAATTTTAGACAATATTTAGCATAATAAAAATAATACTTTACCTTAAAAATTGTGATTCGATATTACGTACGTTTCGATAGTACGCACGCTAAACGATACGCGGGCGTACGTACTATCGAGGTATACCTGTACCTCGATACAAAGTAACCTCGATTCAAAGTAACATCGATATAACGTAATTGTTTAAAATTAATAAAAACAACAGTGTTAACTTTCATTATGGTATGACCTCGCATTGCTACTGTGCGAAAATTATTTCTATTTCTTAAACGTTGTAAATTATGAGACAATTTCGTTATTTAGATTTACAAATATCAATTAACAAAATCTTTACAAACTCTTCGCTTTTTCTCATTTCTTAACGAATCTTCCAAACTATAAGACCAACTATCGTGAAATTTGAAAGTTAGCGGTTTTCTAAGGGTTCCCTGTCATTTGCAATCTATTTCTTTCGAATAGGAATAAATTTCGTTTTTACTTCGATATAACGTAACGAGAATATAATATAATATAATCGATTGAAGAGAAGAGGTAGATGCGTTCTTTTTTTCAACGGTTTACTTTCAGGACATCAACTTTGATTAAAGTTAATGTTCGAATGATTAGATCGATCGAAGAGTAAGCATAATTGGAAGGATGGTTTTACACTCTTACAAACTTGTTTACTTTCAGGACATCGAATTCGTCTAGGTTCTATGTTTAAATAATAACATCGATCAAAGTGTGTGGGTAATTTCGAATTTTTACAAAAGTTGTTTACCTTCAGGACTTCAATTTTGTCCAGCTTAGCTGGTAATGAATAATTCTTGTCCTACTGGAAGGCAAGGGTTCGGTTACATTTTTTCTAGAATCGAAGTAAACGAAGCCGCAGGTGTATAAAATTGTCGTCCCGGGCCTGGGAAGCAAAAGAGTGCTTCTATGTGATTGGCTGATTTTGACAATACCTACTATTTATACTTTTTTTAATAGTAATTTGACAAATTATTTTTATATTGACGTAGGACTACGTGTTACGGCAAGTTTTGAGATAGGGTGTCATTCCAAAAAATCGAAAAATGCGAGCGTCACGAAAAATGAAAGGTTTTGAGCGCTAATAGCTCAGCGATTTTCCGATCGATTTTCAATATTCTTACACCAATCGATTGGCAAATCTTCTAAGAATTGACCCAAATGAAGAAAAGTATGAATTCTTGATGTTGAACTATTGAAAAATTGAAAATAATGAACCTATGTTTTACCAGAATTCTCGCTTCGTGATTGGTTGGAAGATTCTTTGCGATGATCTAAACCTATACCAATTTGATATCTGTGCTTGAGAAGTAAGCCAAAACAAGTGACAAAGTATCCTCATTTCAACAAGATTTCTTAACACCGTGGTTAAACCTAGACCATTTTGATGTCATTGCTTGGGAAGTACGCCAGAAAGAGTGACAAACCCCCCTCGTGCCAACAGATTTCTTACGAACGCGATTAAACCTAGTCCAATTTGATGTCTGTGTTAGGGAAGTGCCAGAACAAATGATACAAGTTCGTTGTCCGAAAAGATCGCAAATTATTTACTACGAGACGATTAAACCTCGGCGAATTTGATATCTGTGTTGGAAAAATGTACTACAGCTGTAGTGTTCGGTTATAATACGACTCTGTATGAATACGCATGCTTGCCGTTTCATTACAAGTGTAGTGAAAAGATGTGCTGTTGATAAAATAGGATTGAATAGGTAAAATCCCTTCAACGTGGGGAACCATGGGTAATAAAAACAATCTTTAATTTCAGTAAGGTAGCAGGAAAGCAATAGTTTGTGTTCTTGATTTTGTTAAATTGTTTTCAAATGCACAATCTTTTGAGAATTGAACGTATGCAATGTTACTACTTTGATAAATGTTACATACAACGTATGTAGCATGTATATATGTTGCATATAGCATGTATACATGAAGAATCTAATGATTATTTGAATGATTGAATACATGCTACTATCACTACAAAGAGACTTACGTAGTCCTGCGTCACCTATATATGCGGTCGTGTCTTGTACACAACCCCTCTGATTTTTTGCTATATTTATCAATTTTTAGAAAAAATACTGATCGATTGATACAAATATCTCGAAAATCCATTGAAAAATGGCTGAGTTATGCGCGCAAACCATAACCACTTTTCGTTACATGCACATTTCTCGAATTTCTAAAGTGCACCCCAATATAGAATAGAAAACAAAAACGTAGTTCTACGTTAAAAATCTTTCTTCTTAGAACCAATCATCAACTTTGTAAGATCTGATCTACGCCCTTGCCGACGGCTTGCTGCACGCTGTCGTACCCGTCCGCTTTCAGTAGCTCCTCAAGCTCCTGTTTGACTCGTATCACAATCGGTGGTCCATGGTAAATAAACGCCGTATATAGTTGAACCGCGCTGGCACCGGCCAGAATTTTATTGTACGCATCGCGACCGCTGAAAATCCCTCCAACGCCGATGATGGGAATCTTTCCCTCGGTCCATTTGTACACCTTGGCCACCAGTTGGGTAGATCTTTGGAACAATGGCTGCCCACTCAAGCCGCCCAGCTGGCCGGCATTGATGCTCTTCAGACTAGATGGCCTTTCGATGGTTGTATTCGATACGATTAGTCCGTCGACGGCACATGCTTTGCTGCATACAACTGTGACTATCTCCTGGATGTCTTCATCGGACAAGTCCGGTGCCAGTTTCACCATAATAGGTCTTTGTTCTGCCAGCGGCAGGGAACTCCGTACCTTCAGGACTTCACTCAACAATACGAAAAGCGTACTTTTGTTTTGCATAGTCCTCAAACCGGGCGTATTCGGGCTACTTATATTGATAACGAGATAATCAGCTAAGCCACTAAATCGTTTCACTCCTTTCACGTAATCGCGGATCGCATCCTTTGAAAGTTTATTCTTTCCTAAATTAATTCCTAAAGCAACATCTTCGCCACACTTTTGACGAGCTTCTTTCAGCCGCTCGTAAACTACTTTGTGGCCCTCACTATTAAATCCGTATCTGAAAAAAAAATTTGGTAATATGAAACAATGTTACCATTATAACAGAACACGTTCAGTTCACACACATACCTATTGACAATCGCCTTATCCTCATTCAACCGAAACACTCGCGGTCCCGGGTTTCCCGGCTGCGGCTGGGGCGTAACCGATCCGACCTCCACAAAGCCGAACCCAAGCAGATGCAGTCCACAGACCGCTTCGCCGTGTTTGTCAAAACCGGCAGCGATACCGACCGGATTGCGCAGAACCATATTCATCAGCTGGGTGCGCAGAACGCCGGGATCTTGATATCCGGGTCGAATCAATCCCAGCTTCAGGCCGAACACCGCCAGATGATGAGCAGTTTCCGGCGGAGCGAGCCGAACGATCGGCATGAAAATGTTTTCGTAGAACCTTTCATTTCCCTTGTACAGGCAGGTGATGCTAAAGGTTGCTGCTCCGAGCGCTGTTACCTTCAATAGAGAGCGAACTGGATTCATGATTGAGCAGTGTGATTGAGCTGGCTGTGGAGAATAATCAAAAGGATCGTTCGGATGAGAAGCTTTACTGCTGGTCTGATTTTGCACTAGTTTATTTTTTCGTAAAGCTGATCTATTTATACGTAGTTAGGTAAATTCAATTATTCTAAATCCTTATGGCTAATTGGAGTGAAAGTGATAACTTTGGTTTTTCCTATCTTTCGATACAAATTCAAATCATTTGATCCAGGTGTGGTGAAAGAGATAGAGAAGTGGGAAATTATTTACCGACTGATTCCCTGAACTGTACCTGGTTGGTTGGTATTTCCATTTTCGTGCATTCATTGTTAAAGGGCGTAGACAATTTTACCTAATGAATAATACGAAATTATTTACTCTGCCTGTTCCTTCCGCTAGTCAAAACAAAGGTTACTTTCTCCCGGCTTATCTTTGACGCTACCTGGGGCGGGGGTAAAGTGTGTTCGGACCGTTCGGACCCTGCCTGATAAACATGGTAAGTGCATATACACGTGGTACACTGTAACTACCTATGCAGCCTAATCACCAAAGGGGTCTTGCTCAGATACCTGGTTTTGGATTATGGTTTGTTTTGTTGATCCTTTCTTCTAATCTTTCTACAATTCGTACACGCAGCTACTGAAAATACACGATTTATGAACCTACTTTTCAAAACCTTCTTTAGTTACAGAAAATAAAATGAATTTGGGATTTGATTAAATAATCTAATAAACGTTTAATTAGATGCGTCCGTTACAACAGGCTTTGTCTTAGGACGGCAAGTCAGTTAAGTAAGTTAGTATTTCAATTAAACTTTTTATACGACTCACGAATGTTCAATTGCTGGGGCCCCACGATTCATGAAATCATTTAAGTAGAGCTTTTGGGGTCCAAGCTCCGAAAATATTACCAGCTTCAATTCTAAGTATTTAAAAGTAGAGTTAGTATTTCATCCGCAGTTATTTGAGTACTTATAAATATTGAACTGTCAGCTTAAGCTCCATACTTATGTCGAATTTGTTTATTCAATCCGGGTTGACACTGGATGAATTTTATCTGTCAGATAGGAGCAAATGAATACAAAAAGTTCATCCAGTTCCAATCCGGATTGAATAAACAAATTCGACATTAGTTTACTTCAGTGACGACAGTCCGTTATCGATCCTGCGCCGAATGAGTTATGGTCCTCCAGTACTCAATCCTGGGCTACATTTCTTCAAACCCCTCGAACACCAACTGAACGTGCATCATCCTCGATAGCGCACATCTATCAGTGCGATGTCTACTCCGAAGTCTACGGCCTCTTCTTGATTCTCTGCTTAAAATAATTTTGGCTACTCTTTCGTCGAGCATTCTCGACGCATATTTGCATTCAGCTTTACAGCATATTTGCATTCTTAATACAGCTCATGGTTCAGGCGTCTGTGTAACACTCCATTTTGGATTCTGCAAAATTTTACGCTAAAACCCCAAGCATTCGTCGATCAGCTTCTTTTAGCGTCCATGATTCTTGTACGTAAAAAGCCACCGAAAGGATTAGTGTTCTCTAGAGCGTCAGTTTTATGCGAATTTGCAAGCAAAATATATTCAGTTCCTCTTCGGCACCAACACCATTTGGATTTACGCACCATGTACTTCGTTTTGGCGGTGTTAATGGTAAGTCCCAATTTCTCAATAAATGACCTAAGGCTTCTTTCCCTGCTCTACTTTTGATTTCGGTGATATCGACGTTATACGCAAAATCAAAAAGCATGTGAGGTCTCATCTGCTATTCTGACACAGAATTTTTACCCATCCAGCGTCACACGAATCAACGTAACTAGTTCTATGAGAAAACCATGTTCTAGCGTTAACTGTCACAGCTTATTTCGTTTGACTGAATCGTATGCCGCCTTGAAATCCATAAAAATATGATGAGTCAGCAAGTTGTACTCCCGGAACTCGTCAGTTACTAGACGCAGGGTAAATATCTGATCCATCGAGAAGCGACTCACATGAAAACCAACTTGGTAATCGCCGACGAAGAACTCCGCAACAAATATTCCCTAGCATACCTTGGGTGCTAGTTTTTGGCCATATCTTTCAAACGAGGTAAAGAAAACTAAATTCGGATTGAAAATGGATGAATGAGAGCAATTTCAAAACTTGGGTCGTTTTCGACCCTTAATGCATAATATGTAACTTTTTTCCAATGCATTAGGAAGGTTAATGTGGAAAGTCCTCCAGAAATCACCATAACCCAATATTAGTCTCCTACACAGATCTGGCGCTACCAAAACAGATAATATTTTAGTTTTATTAGTAAACGTTATTGGCATATGAACATAGCCTTTCACCGGAATATTTTTCCCACCAGCCGTTGTAATGGTTGTCTGGGAAGGATATATTTTTAATTTTAATGCTTTTATTAGCGTTTCTGCACCGAAACCTAACACAGATCGCTGTGTTCCACTATCTAGTAACGCGGTTATTTCAGTTCCCATGATTGATACTTTTACGAAAGGTCTGTTATCGTTTTGTAACATAACAAAGCATTCATCTACTTCTGGCTCGTTAAAATAATCAGTACTATCGGTAGGCTTGAAGCCGTGGTTTATTAATTCTAGTTTCGTTTGTTCAATTTCAGGAGGAATTACAGTGCTGGTTTCAGCTTCCTCCCTCAAGCTGAACCTGTTAAGTTTTTTCTACAAAACGGACACATACTTGTGTACACGTTTGCAAATCCGCAGATACGACAAAATTTTTGCCTTTCATCTAGACATTCTACATAGTGGTGACCTGCTTTCTTACAGTTGTAGCACGTACCGATTGGAGGGCGTACATACTGTTGAACCAAAATGTCAAATGTATTTTTACTCGAGCCTTCTAAAGGATCACTCTCTTGCTTATCGAACCTCCCATCCACTTTTCCTGCTGAGGCTTTTTGAGATCTGATTTCTTGAGTCTCACTTTTGCTCATCTTTTGATCTCGGTCGCTATTTGTAAAAACACGCGGATTATTGCTCGATTTACCAGAGCTGGCTTTACTCTTCTGATTGCCCGAAGTCATAACTTCGCTGACTTGGGAAGAGCGATGATGAGTTGTATTTTCCGGTATCCTTTGATACAAGTTACTATAATTCTCATCAATTCTTCTCCCGTATTTTCTCAACTTACTAAGCGTCTTTATATGTTTGCCCGTAAGAGCATTCTTGTAATCGTGACGCATGTTTCGCCAGATGGTTTTAAATTTTCTTCGGTCTGACACTGTTTTGGTCATAGACAGGAAAATTTTCTGTACATCATGGAAATAATCCGCAAACTTTTCCCCTCTTGCTTGTTTGCGATTGCTTGCTTGGGTTTCTAGTTGAAAGTCTAGGTCTGGCGGAAGAAATTCGCGCTTCAGCTGCTTTTTCAGCTCTCTCCAATTTCGAAAGCTTTTACTTTCTACCCCTTCTATATACCAATCTCTGGCGCGACCTATGAACAAATATAAGGCTGATCGGAATAACTCACGATCGGTGACATCCTCTGATTTACTTTGCATTTTAATTTCTTTTAGAAATTCGGCCAATTTACGTCCATTGTCCTTACCGTCATATTTCAATCGCCATTCTGAGATAGGAATTCGTTTCATCGGTTCTTTATTTCGTTTCGATTTTCGATGTTTTCTGTTCTTATTCCTTCGATTTTGGGACAATTTGGAATTGGATGAGCTATCAGACATCGTCGTTGATGACGACTCAGAGCTATCGCTCGATTCAGTCGAAGAATTTTCGGTCGACGTGTACGGATTCGACATAACGGTTTTTTGGGGTTTTTCCTTATTATAGTTCTTATTTTTCCGTTTCCTTTTCCTGAAACTATCTGAGCTATCGGAGCTACTGATTGGCTCTGTCGATAATTTGGCATCTGATTCGGAAACATCTGTAGTTGATGTACCTTCAATTTCCTTCCATTTCAATTTCTTCCTCTTTTCCTGTTTCTCACTTTTCTCCTCTGTTACGCTGAGTACTTCTTCTCGGTTTTCGAAGGAAATCGCGGGGGCGCTATTTTGCTCAGTTTGCAGTTTCATTTTTTCATTCATTTCCAATAGTAGTTTTTCTAATTTTCTTTTTCTTTTAATATTTTCCTCCATTTCCAATTTTCTATGTTTCTCCGCCTGAATCTCTTTTTCTTTTCTCGCCCTTTCTTGATCGGATGTTTGTAAAACAAAATCCTTAAAGGCCTTTATCAATGGTCCAATATTTTCAATTTTCCCTTGTTCAAATTCTGTTAACTTATCTAATATATTTTCAGATCGTTTCATTGTACATTCTAATTCATATTCTTTGGACTGGGCTGATTTCTGTCCCCCAACAGCACCCTCTAAAGACCCGTCATCGTCCTCTAGTGCAACTACTGTCTCATTCAAATGATCGATTTCAGTTCTCACTTCTAGTAAAGCTTCTTCAATACCCATCTCATCTGGCCCTTCTCCCGACTCTTCGGTTCTAGGAGCGGACGGAAAACGGAAATGCTTCTCAAAAATCTCATTAATCTGCTTCTCGATGGCCCTAACCTGTGAGGAATATTTTCTCGCGTCTAATGCCACAGATAAGTGAGCAATTCTGACACGGTAGTGAATCATTCTCGTTCTTAATTTTTCAATCTGTCTAGTATCGACTTTTGGATGGTCTAGAATCTCACCAATTTATGTGAGAGTGGAATTGATCAAAGCGATTTCTTCGGAAGCGGAGCGCCATGTCCGAGCAAATGCGGCGGATACGTATCCCATCGCCCTTTCCTCTTTCATCCTATCTTTAAGCTTACGTCGCTTGACGCTTTCATGATCCTCTCTTCGAAATAGAAGATTATGGATTAAAAGCTCATGCTCTACCTCTTCTATCGTAAGATGCGATACATTCATAGTCTTATATGAATTTTGTAAATCCATTTTAGCGATAATTTAAGAAAAACGAAATAAATATATGATCACAAAGGTCCACAAACTTTTTTTAATCCGAATACTTTGTACCAAACGTATTATTTCCGAATGTTATTTAGTCAAGACCCATTAATTGATTCTCTAATACTCAATTAAACTAAATTTGCTTCGCGTAAATCTATTTAGTTCACCCACAATCGCAAATCGTAGCTTTAATAAGCGTAAGTTATCGATTAGGCTAAATTCAGTTGAAACGGTAAGTATGATTTGCGCAATCGTTACTCACTTAAACCCTTGTGCGTTTTAGTTTGGAAAATTAATTCAATTTTACAAGTTCCTCCTACACTCCGAGTTTTCAAAAACTATTTTTGAAATCTTGATCCGTGTTCGACTTATAAGTTGGGCGCCAATTGTTACCTCCGAGGCCGGAAGGGCCTCGGTTAAGTTCACCCCTGGTTCCTGGTCGAACCACTGGGAACCGTGTAGGGGCTGGGCTCTCAAGACCTCTTTTCTCACTGGCTAGCTCAACCTTGAGAACGCGAAGGCTTTCAGGGTCGGCTCCGGGTCTACTTTCGGGATCAAGAGATCAAAACCCTAAATTAAACTTTTACAATCTTTTATTAACCTAACTTTTTTTTCCACTCTACTCACGATGCTGTGTTTACTTTGGTTTTCTGCTACCGGTGCTGTTGGTCGGCCGACCGTTGCTGCTTGCGATGAACTCCTCTGGCTTTTGATCTGCTTTAGTGTTCGACATCGGAACGAAAATTGAAGTCCGGGTTCCGGTCCGGTCCGGTCCGGTAAAAAATCGGAACGAACTTTTTAGGTCCGATTTAGTTCTGTTCCGGTTCCGGTCCGATTCCGGTCCGGAAGTCCGAAATTGTCCGGATGGAAAATTTACCAATTTTAAAAAAGTAGGTAAACGTCAAAGGCAAAGCTTTGAATGTGTGGAACCTGTAATCTGTAACTTCTAAACGCCATACGGCTCCTTGAAGCGGATTATAAAAAAAATTGCGGCACCATTGACTGGTGCTTGGCAGCTTACCCATCATGGAAAATTCCTAAACTAAGTTATTTTCTGTTTGACCTACCCTTTTTTCGAAAATTTAAGTGCATTCCAAAATGGTGCACATTCAGATATAAAAGTCAGTTTTTTAATAAAAAAATTGTCTTTCAACGCCTCTAAAAATTCAATAAATGCAATACCGATGCTAAAACGATGGGTCAAAAAGATAATAATTTTATCCGCTTTATAAAAATTAGTAGTGAAGTTAGAAATATGATTTCGATAAAAACACAATTAAAGTTTTTATGCACTCAGGACACGTTTGATACAAACAGCTGTAACTTTAGAAGTAACCATCAAAATGTTTTCCATTCAATTGTGCTGATGGGGTCAGTCCCGGCGTAGTGGTTAGCATTCACCACTCTCACGCCGAGGACCCGAGTTCAAATCCCAACCCCGCAGAAGTCATGAATGACCCAAGCTGGTTAAAGTGACTATAATCGAACAAAAATTGCTATGATTAGCAATTGAGTGGATCAGAAGAAAAGGGGTGTAAATGACAAAAAGTAAATTTCGAGAAAATCAGCTCCAAAATTAACATCATCTATAAAATTCGTCAGGTCATATAATACAAAACTAATGACGCACTATGGTTGTGTTAACATTTCTTTATTAAATTCTATTGATGTCTTGGAAAAGCATTTTGATTTTCGGGACTTAGAAGACATTTTTGAAAATGTAATTTGCACTTACACCTCTTTCCTTCTAAGTTGTGCACTTGTACCCCTTTCATTCCAAGCGATTATAAGGAATTACTACTTAGAGAGAAAAAGGTGCAAGTGTATATCTTGAAGCCATAGTACTTCATGAAAATCTGATACTCTTCCGCCCAAACCTATACGATAATTTAGAAAAATCCGTTGAAACTATTGTAGTTATGTTTTAAATTGGACCATAAGCGTGAAATTCGGTTACCTATGGCATTACCAAGAAGATGAAGTGCCATAATTACATAACTTTTAAAATGAATTGTTTGAAATTAAATTTTGAGGGATCGAAATGTACGAGCCGATGCTGTGAAGCGTTCGGTTTCAAGACCCACAGATATTTGCTAATTTTTCAAAAATAAATTGGCTGGACTTGTTTGGGAGCCTTAAGCAGAAAGTGGATTATTGCTAGCGAAATTATTGCCATTCCTCAATACTGAGGAAGTTAAAAAAATTAGTTTTAAACATATAAAGCAAGTCCTAGTCATGTTTATGTATGACGGTGTTAACCGTAGTGCTGTGAAAGAAGCGCACGCATCTTAAGGGAGAAGCTGCGAGGACAGGGTTTATCATAAATTCTACCCAAACAAAGTATATGGTGGCTGGTAGAGAGTGTGGTAGTCCTTCGGGTGTAGGAACTGCGGTGGTCATAGCTGGAGATACTTTTGAAGTGGTCGACGAATTTGTTTACCTTGGTACGTTAGTAACATGTGACAACGAGCCGATTGAGCCGTGAAGTAAAAAGGCGGATAGCGGCTGTCAACAGGGTCTTCTACGGATTACGTAGCCAGCTGAGGTCCAGTAGCCTACAACTCCGTACAAAACTAGCGCTTTTTAAGACGCAAACTCTCCCGGTGGTACAGTATGGCCACGAAGCGTGGACATTGAAAGAGAGCGATCGACGAGCTCTTGGCGTTTTTGAGCATAAGATCCTGCGATCAATTCTTGGCGGCATATTAGACGAGGGAGTGTTGCACAAACGCATGAATCATGAAATATACCAAGTATACAAAGACGCGGATATTGTGAAGTGAATAAAACACGGCAGGCTACAATGGGTGGGCCTCGTAGCAAGGATGCCGGAAAAGAGACCAGCGAAAACAATATTTAGCAGAGAACCCGATAGAGGCCGACGATTTCGAGGCAGACCCCGTACCCGGTGGATGAGCGCCGTTGACGATGATGTTAGAGCAGCGGGTGTTAGGGGCGACTGGAGAGAGGTAGGCCAAGACCGAGAAATGTGGAGACGGCTCCTGAATTCGGCATGGATTCGATAAACGGATTGTCGCCGAAGTAAAGTAAAGTAAAGCAAAGTAAAACCTAGCTGCTAACTAGGTACCGTTCTGATTCAAACTTCGAACACTTTTTTTTTTTTTTCCATGTGTGGACTCATTACTGCGACCAGTATAGTTGATCTATTGTAATATCGCCCGGGTGTTTGCTGTATGACCTGCACTGCATTTCTTTTTGCTATAATCGCTATTGAGTGAGCGATATGCTTATTAAATTTTATGCGTGCTTGCGTGTATTGGGGTTTACCCTTCCTTCAAAGCTTAATCTACTTTACCCACTTATTCCTCGCTGCCAGCACTATCCCATATTATAGCCGTCCCTGGCGAGGACTCATTCGTACCTCTGACCAGTACACTTAACTATAGGAGGGACATTTGCACTGTTAAGAGGCTTCAGAGGGTAAATATAGAATTCAGTACGAAGGAAGGGTAAATGGAGGGGCCTGAGAATAAACCCATGCTAAAGTCACTTGACATCGAGAATGGCTTGATTCTACTAAGATTCGAACCCACGACCACTCGCTTGTCAAAGCAGACACGGTAACCTTGCGGCTACGGAGCCCCCAAACTTCGAACACTTAAGCCATGCTGAAACTTTCTTCAAAGTAAAATGTTCGAAACTTTTGTTAATGCTATCAGAGATGAGGTCCTAGATCTTACTCTGTGCAACACTTCTATAGCTAAGAAGGTCAAAAACTGGCATGTCTCTGACGAACTAAGTTTATCAGACCACAGGCATATCGTTTTTGATATTGAGGCAAACTCTCTCAGGAGAGAACAATCCGGAAATCCGAAGAAAACCAACTGGAGTTCATTCAGAGAACATCTGGGAAACTCTCGGAATTCCTGTCATATTAATATACGCACACCAGCTGAGCTGGACGTTGAAGCCAATGACCTACAAAGTAGGATTATTGATGCTTATACTGCAAACTGTCCGTTAATCACGCGGATAGTCTACCGTGACGTATCCTGGTGGAATGAATCGCTCAGCAACCTTATTCGGGAGGCTGGGCGTTTATTCAACAGGACAAAGATCACGTTTAATTGGGAGGCCTACAGGGCATCTCTCACCAAATACAACGCAGAGCTTCGCAAAGCCAAAAGAAAGTCCAGAGTCAAATTTTGCGAAAGCATCCAGACTCTGCCTGTGACGGCGCGACTCTAAAAAGCGTTAGTCAAAGACCATAATAATGGCCTAGGGCAATTGTAAAAAGAAGTTGTCAGTCTCACTGTTACTACTAGGGAAACGTTGGAGATTCTTATGAACACGCATTTCCCTGGTTCGACAGTGCGACAGTTTCCACTGCGGTCAGTTTTACTATCAAAAGTGCACCGGACTTTTCCGGACTTTCAACGGAATTCCTGGTCCGGTCCGGTTCCGGAACGCTTCGTTCCGGTTCCGGTCCGATAAAAAATCGGACTCTAAAATTTCGTTCCGATCGGACTTCGGACCGGACATCGAACCGGACTTTCCGGACTTTACCCGGTCCGATGTCGATCACTACTTATTACGACTGCAGGTGCGAGGTTTTCCCTGCTCTATCGAACTGCTTAACCCCGGCCCGTCACCGCCTCCCCTGGAGCGCGTGTGACCTCAGAAGCGGGGGTTCGAAGGCGGGTACGTTTTTCCGATGGATTTTGCCAATCACTCGTTGATCTACCGTCTAGGGGCTGGTAAACCGGGTCGGCGTATTCAGGCCGAATAATATTAATGGGTTCTGACTATGCTAATCCACTTCATGTGCCACGGATCGTATACACAGATATCGTGCTATATAATAAGCACCACTTACTTTAATAAGTTAAAGATTTTAACTA
The DNA here is from genome assembly GCF_943734655.1 of Sabethes cyaneus. Taxonomy (NCBI): domain Eukaryota; kingdom Metazoa; phylum Arthropoda; class Insecta; order Diptera; family Culicidae; genus Sabethes; species Sabethes cyaneus. The sequence continues at coordinate 4,319,714 of NC_071355.1, forward strand.
ATTTTTATTGAATAGCCGGACCTAATTAATTTTGTTCTGACTTAGTGAACCATCTAATCGAAAGTGGTGGTAGCTCCACTGTCGCTGGAGGGAGAAACTCCTCTTTCTATTTCCTGCCGTTTTTTAAGCCATTGAACTGATATTTTATTTCGTTTGGTGTTTGTAGAGTTGTGGATTATGTTTTGTATCGTTGCATCGTGAGTGTTTTTTAATTAGTCCCTCGATTTTATTTACTCGTAAATAATTTTACTTTTTACCTATTTTTCCCTAATTTATTTATTTATTTTTAATTTCGATTTTGATTTAATTTTTATATTTATAATAATGTATCATTTGCTTCAAAACGCTCACCCAACCTAAACCTATGAATTATTTATATGCAAAATTCATCACGAACTCTAGTTTGCTTCACGATACATTCAATTTATTTCGATCTACCTGGGTGTTATAGGGTAAAGAGTGCGAAACGGTAACAACTTATGGCAAAATTCTTGCACCTGACCGTTTTGTAACTCCGTTTGTCGTTGCTGGCGAACCTTTCCTCTGGGCTAGCGGGCACATACTCTTCGTACTGGCGTTTTTAGACGGTGAGTTCTTTTTTCCGCAGCTCTACCAGGACGAATCAAAAAGATTCACGCGGAGTCTCTGGGATTCCTCCACATTGGAATCGAAAAAAGTCGAAATTGGACCGAAACTGATAAAAAACAAGAAGAGAGAAGAGGAAAAACAGTAGAATCGTCCGGATGAATAGAATCCCACAACTGCGCCCTTCTGCACCGATTTTTTCAGAAATTTGAAGCAAGTGAAGTTTACAATCAGATCACATTACTTGGCAGCCATATTCAAAATTTCAAACTGGTTGTCAAAGTTTGACAGTGAGATTCCCCTTTTGATGAATCTCAGGCACACACACATATGCATATATAATGTAAATACATTATCTGAATATGTATGATGTTCACCACGCGCACTGCAGCGACACTGGCATTCTATATATATTGATTATACTGGAAAAACGGACCTGAAAATAAAGAAAAACGAAAGAAAAAAGACGAATAACAAAATAGAGGAAAATCAGGGAATTGGAAAAGGGCGAAAAAACGGAAATAGTGAAAGAGAAAACATCGGGAAAAAGTAAAAGTGAAAGAAAAAAAAAAGGAAACGAAACAAGAAATGTAATACTGAACAGAAAATAAGAGAAACCGAAAGGAAAATGACAGAGGAAACTAAGAAAATGAGGTCAAAAAGACAAAAAGTTAGACAGAGAAAGAAGAAAGAAAAAACAAGAAAAACGGATTAAAGAAAAAGGCAAAACGGAAGATAGAAAGCCGAAAAGCGGTAGATGAAATAGGAAAAACCGAAGAGGAAACGGAAAAAGGGAGCCTAAATCAGAATCAGCGAGGAAAAACGGGACAGACGAAGATGAAAAACGAGAATGTAGGTAGATAAAAGGGGTTTAGGAGAGGATGAAAACTGGAAACGAAAAAAAGGGAAAGATACTAAAAATGTAGGAATAAGAGAATAACAAAACATGAGTGAATAACATGAGAACTGAAAATAAGAAAAAATGGGACAGGAAGCTAAGAAACACGGGACAGAAAAAAAGAAGACGAAAGGAAAAGGGGAAAAACGGAAGGAAAGTGAGCAAAAACCAAGAAAACGATATAGAAAAAGAGAAAAAAGGAACAAACAGTAAAAAAGGAAAAGGTAATTTCAAGTAAAACTTTATATCAATGTGCAGTTTGAAGTGAAACTTCCAATTTAAATGAGTCCAAATTCAAGTCTAATTTGAGGGTGTATTTCAAGTCAAATTTAACGTCTCAAACCAAGTCCAATTTGAAGTAGAATTCGAATTCTAATTCAAATCCAATTTATGTTCAATTTGAACTCAAATTTTAAGTTCCATTTCGAGCTTAAATTCAAATGAAATTTCCAGTTAAATATTAGGTAAATAAAACCTTCTAATTCTGCTTCAAGTACGATTTCATATCTAATTCCAAGTAAAACTTCCAGTCCAAGTTACTCTCAATGTGAGTCCCAAATTTCAGTTCCATATGAAGTAAAGCTTCAAGCCTAAATTAGTACAAATTCATGTCTAATTTAATATCCTATGTCAAGTCAAATTTAAACTCTGATTTCCAATTCCAGTTCGAAGTCTAATTGCTAGTCCAATTTGCCTTTTGATTTTAAATCCAATTGCACCGGACAGTCCGGCAGTTTTCAACCGAATCGGGTGATGTTTTCGCGATAAGTAATAATAGATTTGCCGTCATACGATTACTCCGTTTTGCAGACCAAAACATTCTTCTAGAAGGTCGGGTCTGGACACGCTTATTGATGTTGTGGACTATTTTTGGGGAAGCACAACTGACTTTTTAGATCAACGCCACACATATTGGCACTCCCGGTGTCGTTGAGACAGTAAAAGCCGAAAGATATTTGAAAATATATACCTAAAAAGTATGAAGGTCTGTGCCTAAGGGCACGTACGCTGCGCTAACGTAGAACTACGAATGCAGATGCAATTCGATAACACTGGACATTCTTCAAAGCTTCCACAGTTTGTTACGCAAGTTTATAACTTTGTTAGATGATTGACCATATTTTGCAATCGATATACGTGTATTGGATTAAAAACAACTTATTCAAAGCATAAAATATTTGTCATTAAACGCAAAACTTTTGGCTAAACAGTAAATAATAATCAATTGATCTGGGTTATTCAAAATTCACTCTTTCACTCTTATCACTACTCTCACTAATTCACTCTTATCAATTTATTCGAAAATAGTTGACAACACCATTTTATTATGGCATATCCTTTGATGTATGCTTGTCTTTCAACTATCATGTAAATGCTAGTTAAAATCACGCAGGCTGGAAGATTTTCAATTATTACTACCGTTCTAAGGGCATTGGAGGTTTTTCGTGGCTTTTGAAGTAGGACTACTTCTTTGATTTCTATATTGGGGTGCACTTTAGAAAAACGAAAAGGGAACATGTAACGAAAAGTGGTTATGGTTTGCACGCTTATAACTCAGTCATCCGTCAACAGATTCTAAAGATATTGGTATCAATCGATTGGAAATTTTCCAAAAAATCCATTACAACACAGTAGATTACATGTTTCCCTAACAGACGTTTAATAATTGAGAAAATATGAGTCGAATATTTAATATTTCATTAGTTGCATTTTTTGCCTTCCCACGTCAGTGCTTCCCTAGCACGGATGACAGAAATATATACGAGATGAGCTATGGGTTAAACTTCCTTTCCTTACCTTCTTCGGTCACCGGCTTTCGTTGGAGAAACATCAGCCAGCAGCAACTAGCTTGCGACGCATCGAACAGCTAGTTTTCGAGACACATCGGTGGCAAATTGGCAATTTTAAAGGTTGTATTTCCACCATTTGTCTGCGGATCAACCTTACTGAAAACAGTAATTTTATTTATTGCTAGATTCGCAAGATAAAGTCAACGGTTCACAGGTGTTGTACAAAATACAACAGCGCAAGTAAACCTTCCGTTCCGGGGAATCTATTAGGGTAAATGATTTTGAAATGGACCTAGTCGAATTCTGATCTTGAATGGACCTATTTTTAAATAAGAATTTATAAGAATTTTAGGATATAATTATCAAGTCTTTGTACTGTATTTAGCTTTTATGTTTATCTTTAATCATTTCTGAACGTAAATATACTAAAATTAAATTAAAATTATAGCCAAAACTACTTTATTGCCGCGTATTTAAAAGTAGCTGTTTTTCAGCGTTTTGGCAGTCACCATAGAGTATTTTCAAACTGTTACTACCCGGAACCCTTCTGGTTTGAAATAAAACAATACTCTTAAAATGATGCTAAAATATGTGTAATTTCAATTTAGGTGTTTAAAAGTTCAGTAAAACCAGTAAAATCTTCAAATTCCTTAAAAATGTTAACCCCCTTTTTTGATCTTGAATGGACCTAGTATTCATTTTAGAATGGACCTAGTTTTGCGCTCCGAGACATCACTGCCGGTAGCTATCATTGCCTACCACCAACGAACACGTCGTTGTATCTATACCTATAAAGAAGGATTTCTGTCTGTCTGTCTGTCCTGTGTTCCTTATAGAATCAAAAACTACTGAACCAATCGGCGTGAAAATTTGCATGTAGAGGTTTTAAGGGCCAGGAAAGGTTTTAGTGATGGTTAGAGACCCCTCCCCCCACTAAGAGGGGGGGCTCCCATACAAATGAAACACAAATTTCTGCATAATTCGAGAACTAATTAAGCAAATAGAACCAAATTTGGCATGTGGGTGTTTTCGGTGACAAGAATTTATTCTAGGGTAATTTGAGACCCCTCCCCTCTTTATAAGGGGAATTATAACTCCTCTCCCCTTTAAGAGGGGGGGTTTCCATACCAATTTCCTCATAACTCGAGAACTAATCAAGCAAATGGAACCAAATTTGGCATGTGAAGGTTTTCGAGGGCAAGAAAATTTTCTATGTTGAATTAGGACCCCTTCTCACTTTAAGAGGGGGGGCTCCTGTACAAATGAAATACCAATTTCCTCATAACTCGAGAACTAATCAAGCAAATGGAACCAAATTTGGCATGTGTGTGTTTTTGAAGACAAAATTTTTCCACTAGTATTTTTCGACTGAGATGTAATTATCGAATGATTGGGATTTTGGCCGTTCAGTCATTAAATTTTAGTAGACGTTATATTTGCCTTTTTACGCCAACGTTTCGACCCGGATTTGGATCTTCATCAGGGCTTCTACGAATGGGTACTTTTATTAACTGTTGTTATCTGGGTTATAATTTGTTTGTTACTTACAAAGTGTTAATCGTCTTTGTCTAAATTCTTTTAGCCTACAGTGTTGTCTAGTTTTGGATTTTGGTACGATTTGGTTTACTACATAATGTTTAAGTTAATCAGAATTTAGTCAAGATTTCTAATAGTGTATACAATGCTGTTTAAACTTACTGGTAACTGTCATTTGTTTGTGTTATATTTATTACTATTTTAACCTGTCGTGAATTGTTCTTCCTATGTTGGGCACGATACTTTTACTATTGGCTTGATTTTAATTGTGCTATTTTTTAATGGTTTGTATTCGTGATGTTTATTTGTGTTTGTGTCTGGTCCTGTGTTTCTGTGTTAGTGTTTGCCTGTGTGGTTGTTTTTCTACTATTTTGTTTTAGTGTGTTTAGTATTCCCGTATAACATATGTTGATTCCATCTGTGTCGGAGCGTTTGTTGATGTTGTTCGTAGTCATTATATGACATACTTCCAGTATCGGTAGTCGTGTTGGTTTGTTGCTGTGATCCAGAATTGATGCTTGTTCTAAGTCGAATCGGTGGTTTGTGTTGATGCAGTGGGTGATCATAGCTGTTTTTTCCTTCAGTTGTTCAAGTTGTATTTGTCTTGTAGTTTGATCCTGTATTTGTACGATTTTTTCCAGTTTGTTTGTATCCGATTTGTGCCCAGATAATCTTGTTTTTAGTTTGTTGGTTGTTAGTCCAACGTACATAGCTTTACATTCCTTGCATTTTATTCCATATATTACATTGTGTGCCTGTAGGGTGTCTTGTTTTCCTTTTATTGTACGGTATAGCCAGTCGACGTTATAGTTATTGTAGTGCGCTATTTTAATATTGTTGTAATTTTTTGATTTCTCAATTAGCTTTGTTATTTTTGGTGTTAATTTGTCTATATATGGAATGGATTTGTATACTTCATTGTTGTTTTGGTTTTTGTCTTCGCTTCTATCTTCTTGTTTTCTATTGATTAATCTATTTATGAGTCGTTTTGGGTAGTCGTTTTTGCTTAGCTCCTCGGTTATTATCTTGTTTTTGTCTATTTGAGTCATTGTTGTTGTTCGCCTCTGAACGATCTTCTGGCAGTGGACTGTATGGTAGCGGCAGCGAAAGCAAAAGCAAAAGTCTCGGTGAGAAAATTAACTCTTCATATAGCGCTTATAAGGGCTGGGGGTTGACTTTGCTCGCTCTCCTTTCAGTGGGAAAATCCAGTGGGGAAGTGGACGGTGAACCAAACAAACACCGGCTGCTATGCTAACAAAAGTTTATTCTACTTCTTCGGCTTATTGCTACTGCTGCGAAGTGAACGGCTGGATGATTGAAAACGGAATGAAATGATTTTCTCTGGGTGGGCTGCTTTTATAGCTGCGGGATGATGACAGTGTGTATTGTGCGATGCTAACAGTGTATGCTGCTGGGTGCGGGTTATTTTCGGCTGGAGACGGAACATCCTCCCCCGGTTGAAGGATCCGCGGTTCTCTGGACATCGGCGGGGTTTTCAACTAACTCGTTGTCTTCGATAGGCAGGATGGATACCTTGTTGATTGGACGACGATACTTGCAGCCTTTGGAGAATACATCGACTGCACGAACAAGTCCATCGTCACCAGGGTAGACTGCTACGATACGTCCTAATTTCCAGTTGAGAGGTGGTTGGTTCCGATCATGAAGCAGGACGATCAGGCCCTCGCGAACATTGGCATCTCTCGTTGGTTCTTCTTTCGGGGCTGCAGGGTGATCAGATAATCTCTGCTCCAAGCACTCCAAAAATGTTCACGAAGGAGTTGAAGATGTTGCCAGCGCGCCAAACGGGAAACCTTGACGTCTTCTAAGGAGGGCTCAGCTGGAGCGGTGAGTGGTCGTCCGATGAGGTAGTCAGCCGGGGTGATAACTCGTGGATCCGCCGGGTCATTCGAGATGGCGAATAAAGGGCGGGAATTCAAGACGGCCTCGATTTGAGCCATGACAGTTGAAAGCTCCTCAAATGTTAGCTTCACGTTGCCGACGACACGCTTCAGATGTGTTTTACAGGATTTCACGGCTGCCTCCCAGAGGCCGCCGAACTCCGGTGCGTCTGGCGGGATGAAATGCCACTCGATTTCACGGCTGCGACAAAAGGATTCGATGGCGTTCACAGTCTGCTGATTCTGGAACTGTTGATATAGGCTGTTCAATTCATGATTCGCACCTCGGAAGTTGGTGGCGTTGTCCGAGTGCAATTCATGAATCATTCCTCGGCGAGCAATTAATCTTCTTAGAGATGCCAGGAAAGCATCGGTGCTCAAATCGGAGACGACTTCCAAATGCACAGCCTTAGTTGCCATGCAGACGAAGACTGCTACGTACGCCTTGGTCAGCGTTGGACGACGTGACCCTTGTTTAATCCAGAAGGGGCCAGCGTAATCCACACCAGTTATGGCGAACGGGGGCGATGGCACCACTCTCGACGCTGGCAGGTTTCCCATTAGTTGATTGGGTGTCGTAGGATTGGTTCGGAAGCATTTAACGCATCGACGGGTGATGAAACGGATGATGGATCGACCTTTCAGGAGCCAGTACCTGTTGCAAAATTTAATGTATTGATGGAATAGCGCACTGACAGTCGTCGACTGATGCACCGCTTCGCTCAGTCGGTAGAAGAGACAAGAGACTCGCAATCCGTTCCGACCCACGAATCATCAATCACAAAACGCATACACCGATACCCGAAGAGCCAACGAACTAGTCTAAAGCTTTGATAAGCCGTATCGAAATGTCACAAGAAACACACAAGGTGTACATTATACCAATATCTATTTAACAAAAGATCCGCTTCAGCCGTTGCTTCTGCTCTTACTTGCTAACACATCGCTTGCTTAATGTTGGGGCCCCATTTCTACTACCTACGGTTTCTCGGTGAACGAAGTGTGTTTTGTCGTTATTCTAATCCGATCGCATCATTGTTGGTTACAAACACGCACAAATCGAAGGCCGTAGCCTATCGCGAATTGGATGTTACACTCGCACTATCTGGATGTCTTGCCGATGCTGCTTGTCTTTGAGCAAGTGCTCGTACGTCTCGGGATCAGCAATCAAGTCCGGGTCGGCCTACGTGACCAGGCCTGTCGATCTGGTAATTCTGCGCGCGACGCAGGTCTCAATGAATACGGTTCAAACAATACGGTCCTCGTCCGGCCGATAGTAGCTACCCACTGTAGAAGTGTCGTCGAAGCACGAAAATCAGATTGGGTAAAGAAAAAAGCCCTGTAATGAATACATCGATATTGTCTGCGTCACATCACATGTCAAATTGCGTTGCCGTTTACCTCTTTTGAGGGCTTGTCGTTGTTATTGATAACGGTACTGCTTCGATCGGGCGCACCATATATCTACGAGTGGATCCTGGATCGATGTTTGTCACCTATGCTTTGCCTTACTGTTTGGATGGTTCAAGTCGTGTACTTCACACTTCAGGCTGCCAATTAGATTTAGGTTAGGGCTGTGTTACCGCGTGTTTGTCATTGGTTTACCTTTGATCGCATGAATTTTCCCGTCGATGACTCCGTGTGATAATTGAGATTGATCGTGAGTGTCTTCTCCTCACTCAGCAGGCTGGTCATTCTAAATAGTAATATAGTTACCATTACTATTTCGGCGATAATTAATCAGGGTAGCTACCTGTTATGCTTACACCGGTGCGTATCCTAATGCGTCCGTTAGGAAGATGTGGTTTTCCGCACTCAATATCACAGGTTTAATCAAGCAGAATAATATTCGCGCGAGAAGCGGTTACGCGGAAGCGGAATAAATCCAAAATTAAAACACGTCACCGGAGTGGTGACTATTCCACTTCGTGCTTCGCCGGAAACTGATCTGCTCTTGCGAATGTGTTAGGTAGCTTAGCATTGAGAGCGCTTTCTAAGTGATCTCTTTTCGAGAGCTGGTATAATTTTTCCGTAGTTCTTTTACTACAGACGTGCGGGCTGCGTACTTACAGCGACTGCACTGTGGGAAAATTGAGCGCATTTTGTCGGCATAATTTCGAAGTGTAACATACCTTTGGCGAAGAGCATTCAGCAAACCTGTTTGCCCTACGTGAAGAAGTTCGACGTGCATCTGCTGGATGAAACGATGAATCACCGGATCCTTATCCGGTAAGATAATTTGATGGCGACTTTCAAATGGTAGTTGCGATCGGTCAAGTCGGCCACCAACACGGAGCAAACCATTGGTGTAAATAGGACGAAGATTTCCTAACCTCTTACAGGGTTCGTTGTCGAGGACTCGTTTGATTTCGTCAGCAAAGTGTGCATGTTGTATGACGTGGATGATGGATTCTGTTGCACGGCGAAGTTCATGGACGGTCAGATGGGGTCTCAGTTCTCGGTCGGTTGGATTCTGCTTACGGCAATTATTAGCAAACCGACGAATGTACCCAACAATTCGTTGTAGCTTGCGGAAATTGCTGTAATTGGAGAAGAACAAAGGCATATCCATTCTTACATCGGAGATGGCGACGGCAGCTTTCAGTTCCGGTAGCGCTTCCTCAGGTATCTCGTCCGGAATAACCACTTCGTAGCACACCACTTCAAGGTAACTCGGACCATGCCACCGGAGAGTGTTGGTAGCTAAATCTTCTGGAAGCTGTCCGCGGGAGATGACATCGGCTGGATTCTGATGGGATCGTACATGTTCCCACCGGAAATTGTCTGTGTGCTGCTGGATCACAGCGACTCGATTTCGGACGAATAGCTGCAACTGGTTGAGGGGTTTCTTTAGCCAGGCTAAGACAATCGTACTGTCGCTCCACAGCACTACTTCCTGAACCGGCATATTCAGGGCTGGCAGTACCTTCGCCAGTAAACGGGTCAACAGGAGGGCGGCACACAATTCTTTCCGTGGAATGGTGAGCTCACTCAAAGGCGCCAGTTTGGATTTACTGGTGAGAAGACGAAGCTTTGCCGAACCATCAGCAAAAAGGGACCGTAGGTAGATGCATGCTCCGTATGCCGCTGTGGAGGCATCCGAAAAACCATGCAACTCGTAGGCGACTGCATTGTCCAAAACAACACACCGAGGGATCTCGATGTCGTGGAGATACATTAGGGAAAGTTGAAGATTTTGCCACTGCTTGGCAATATTTTCATCCACCGGATCGTCCCAGTTGATTTTAAGCTGCCACAGCTTCTGCGCGAGGAGTTTCGCCAAGACGATCACCGGCGAAACCAGTCCAAGGGGGTCGAAGAATTTGGCGATCTCGGAGTACACCGTACGTTTCGTTGGTGGTTGTTTCACAGGTGGATTCGGATGATAGGCGATCTTCAGCGTATCGGCGGTTGGGTCCCAACGCAAGCCTAACACTTTTATGGTTTCGTTCACTCCTTGCTCCCCCGGAGTCATCGTCTCACGTTCATCGATAGGAATGTTCTCCATCAGCTGTTGGGAGTTAGAGCACCATTTTCGTATAGGAAAACCTCCTCGACTTAGGAGTTCCTTTAACTGCTGTTTAGCCACGATAGCATCTTCCACCGAGTCAGCTCCTGACAGTACGTCGTCCATGTAGGTCTCCTCCTTCACTATACGAGCGGCGATGGGAAAGTTCTCGCCATCTTCCTTGACGAGCTGTACCAAGCACCTGGTTGCTTGATAGGGGGCCGATGCGGTACCGTAGGTGACAGTGCACAACTCCAAAACACGCAAAGGCAACGACGGCTGCTCTCGCCAGAAAATGCGCAAGAATCGACGATCCGATGGGGCTTCGACTACTTGACGGTACATTTTACAGATGTCTCCGGTAAATGCTACCTTGAATTTACGGAATCGTAGCATGATGTGATGTAGATCGTTTTGCACTACTGGACCGACGTGGAGTACCTCGTTCAGCGAAAGATGCGACGGCGAAGATTTGGCACTTGCGTCGAACACGACACGGCATTTCGTGCTCGAGCTGGAAGGTCGAAGTACGGCATGGTGAGGAAGGTAGTAGCTCTGCTGGTTGGGCGGGTCTTCAGATTCCATGATTGCCCGGCAGTGACCGAGAGCCTCGTACTCCTGGATAAAATCCACATACTGAATTCGAAGTTCTGGATTGCGGACGAGTCGTTTCTCCAACATCAGAAAACGCTTTAGGGCCAGAGCACGACAGTCGTCCAGGAGGGGAAGATCACTATTGAACGGGAGCTGGACCATGAATCTTCCAGATTCATCACGCTGGTAGGTAGATAGGAAGTGGGCTTCGCATACTATCTCTTCGGTCGACAGGTTGGGGACGTCTGGTACTTCCTCGATTTGCCAGAACTGTTGCATGTTCCGCTCGATGTCTGCAACCGATGCGTGGACGTACATGGGAGAAACGTTGGATGCATGTGGTGGTCCGATGATGACGCCAGCTATTATCCACCCAAGCTGTGTGTCACGTAGCTGTGGTAATCCATCTGCTAGGCTGAGGTGACCTGGCTTCAGCAAGTCGAAGAATAATTCCCCACCAATCAGCAAGTCCACTTTGTCGGGAATGTGGAACTTGGGATCGGCAAGGACCAGTTCTTCTGGGATCATCCAATGGGCGATGTCGATCTTGGAAGTTGGAATTGTCCCAGTTACTCTCGGAGTTACCAGACACTCCAGGCTGGCGTGGAACGTTGATACACGGGATCGAAACTTGATGGTCACCTTATCATGAGCGTGGGTTCGTAGGGCGTTAATGCCAACAATTGGGATGTTGGCTGGCTTCTTTGGAATGCCAAGACGGTTGGCCATCTCTTCCGTGATAAAGTTGACCTGGGAACCGCTATCCAACAGCACTCGGCATGGATGTGGTTGATTTCTCCTGCCGTAGACCTGAACCACCGCAGTCAACAGCAGTACAGTCTTGGTGGATTGGGCGAAATTTGCGGAACACGTTGTTGAAACCGGTTGGTTCACTGGTGCTGGCATCTGCGATGTTGTTGCAGCTGGTATCGGTGGCGGGGTCGCCATCGTCTCGGTGGGAAGTGATACGTTGGGCTTCGTACCTCGGCTGGGTTCTTCATTCTCATGGAGCAACGTGTGATGTCGGCGTTGACACTTGTGGCATGTTTTATCGGAAGGGCAATCTTTGGAGCGATGGCCTTTGCGCAGGCAGTTGAAACAGACTCCAGCTGCTCGGATCTTCTCGTTCTTCTGGGCTGGGGTTAGGCTGGATAGGGCCGAACACTGGACGTTTCGATGGGGACCGCCACAAATTTCACAGGAGACTGGTGGTTGGGATGGGCCGGTCGATGCAGCATGGCTTCTTTGTGGTACACTTCTGTGTGGTGGATGGGGCTTTGGATTCGACGGGGCTGGCTGGCCTGCTGCTTCACAATTCTCCAGAACTTGGCATCTGGATTTCAGGAAGTCGATGGTCTGCTGGTAATTCGGTAACTCACCCTTCTTCTGTGTTGCTTCCCAAGCCTGGCGCGCACTCTTGTCGAGAGCTGACACGATCAAGAAAACGAAGAAATGCTCGGCCGTTCCATTGATCTCCTGCTGGAGGTAGCGCAGGCTTTCGATGTGGTTGACTGCTTCATCAACAAGGGCACGAAGTTCTTTATTGGCGGTGGAAGACATCTTTTTTAATGTCAGCAGTCCTCGGAAATGGCTCTCCACTATGGCTCGTTTGTTGTCGTAGCGGTCCATCAAGACGTTCCAGGCCTGTTGGTAGTTCCCTTCACTCAGGATTTTGGCATCTAGTACACCGGCGGCATTTCCGATAAGCGCTTTGTCTAGATGATACAGTTTTATGGCATCTGTATCACCCGAATTGGCCATCAGATCGGTAAAAATGGCCTTAAACTTCGGCCATTCGGCATAGCTTCCACTGAACGTTGGAATTGGCATCTTGAGGGCCTGTTGCTGGAAAATCACTTGTTGAGATGACGGGTTAGGTGCAGATGTTGGTACTGCACGGTTCTTTGCTTCCAGCAGTAGCTCTTCCACGGCGTTGCTCACATTGTTGTAGATATCTTCGAAGGCATCATATTCATTTTCCTCCTGGAACAGGTCTTCATCCGATACTAACGATAGCACCTTGCTATGGAATCCACTGTACTCCGTGTATACAGCAGAAAGCGTTTTGGATAGCACATTTAATTGTGCTAAACCAATTGCTGCACTGGTGATGAGCGTTCGTTGAATACGCACTAATTTCTGCTTTACTTGAGAGCGCTGACGGCACACCACACGATATTCCTTTTCAGTGACAGGATCCATAGCAACAGCAACAGCACCAGCTTCTTCAAATCCGTGAAATGATGCTGAGTCCTCTTTTTCACCGTTTTCCGAACGCGACGGCGAATGCATTACGGGCATCGCTTAATCAAAAATATTTTTGACGAATTAATCGCAACGCGACGAGCGAAAATCGTGACACGCCACACGTTTAAACACGTTCACTTTTTTCAAAAAGTTCACTTTTCAATAATGTTTCGGACGCGGGCGCAAACGAACACAATTCGGTATGAACGAACACGTTCAAACAAGTTCATTTCAATAACGGTAGCGGTGTGGCACGTTTCGACCGCGAACACGATCGAACACGTTCAAACAAACTCTTGCGTGCACGCCGCAGCGGTAGCAATTCGGTTCGGTAACAAGTTGTTAGCACAGAGCCGAATGCTGCTTTTTCCACCAGGTTCAATCCTTTCCGGCACGCCTAGGTGCGGCGTCGGGATGGCTTCTAATCCGGTTCGGGTTGGACCAAAAAGATGTTCGCCTCTGAACGATCTTCTGGCAGTGGACTGTATGGTAGCGGCAGCGAAAGCAAAAGCAAAAGTCTCGGTGAGAAAATTAACTCTTCATATAGCGCTTATAAGGGCTGGGGGTTGACTTTGCTCGCTCTCCTTTCAGTGGGAAAATCCAGTGGGGAAGTGGACGGTGAACCAAACAAACACCGGCTGCTATGCTAACAAAAGTTTATTCTACTTCTTCGGCTTATTGCTACTGCTGCGAAGTGAACGGCTGGATGATTGAAAACGGAATGAAATGATTTTCTCTGGGTGGGCTGCTTTTATAGCTGCGGGATGATGACAGTGTGTATTGTGCGATGCTAACAGTGTATGCTGCTGGGTGCGGGTTATTTTCGGCTGGAGACGGAACAGTTGTTGTTAGTCTATTTACTCTGGATACTAAATTGCATGCTGTGTTTATTTTTTGGTACATTGGATGCATTGAGTGGTAATTTATAAATCGTCCTGAAGCTATAGGTTTTTTGTACCATTCCGTACCGAATGTCTGATCCATATTTCGAATGATCAGCATGTCCAAGAATGGTAACCTCCTATCTATTTCTACCTCGATAGTAAACTGTAATTTCGGGTGGTAACTGTTGAAAGTATTAAGCACATTTTGTATCTCTTTCGTTGGTATTAGTAGGAATAGATCATCTACATATTTCTTTACAACCGGTATGGAAATATTAACATTTTTTAAAACCTTATCAATTAGCATGTTCATAACCCAATCTGCTAGAATGGGCGACAAAGGGTTACCCATTGCGGTTCCACTAAGCTGCTGAAAGTACTGTTGTCGGAATTCGAAATAACTGGCATCCATCGTAGAAGCCCTGATGAAGATCCAAATCCGGGTCGAAACGTTGGCGTAAAAAGGCAAATATAACGTCTACTAAAATTTAATGACTGAACGGCCAAAATCCCAATCATTCGACAAAATTTTTTTCTATGATGAATTGGGACCCCTCCCCACTTTAAGAGGGGGGGGGGGGGCTCCTATACAAACGAAATACAAATTTCCTTATAACTCGAGAACTAATCAAGCAAATAGAACCAAATTTGGCATGTGGGTGTTTTCGGTGACAAGAATTTATTCTATGGTAAATTGAGACCCCTCCCTCTTTATAAGAGGAATTGTAACTCCTCTCTCCTTTAAGAGGGGGGGCTGCCATACAAATTTCCTCATAACTCGAGAACTAATCAAGCCAAAGGAACCAACTTTGGCATGTGAAGGTTTTCGAGGGCAAGAAAATTTTCTACGGTGAATTAGGACCCCTCCCCACTCTAAGAGGGGGGGCTCCTGTACAAATGAAATACAAATTTCCTCCTAACTCGAGAACTAATCAAGCAAATAGAACAACATTTGGCATGTGGGTGTTTTTTTTGGTGACAAGAATTTATTCTATGGTGAATTGAGACCCCTCCCCTCTTTATAAGAGGAATTATAACTCCTCTCCCCTTTAAGAGGGGGGACTTCCATACAAATTTCCTCATAACTCGAGAACTAATCAAGCAAATGCAACCAAATTTGGCATGTGAAGGTTTTCGAGAGCAAGAAAATTTTCTATGGTGAATTAGGACCCCTCCCCACTTTAAGAGGAGGGGCTCCTGTACAAATGAAATACAAATTTCCTCATAACTCGATAACTAATCAAGCGAATTGAACCAAATTTGGCATGTGTGTGTTTTTGGAGACAATTTTTTTTTCAATGATGAATTGGGACCACTCCCCACTTTAGGAGGGGGGCTCCTGTACAAATGAAATACAAATTTCCCCATAACTCGAGAACTAATCAAGCAAATGGAACCAACTTTGGCATGTGAAGGTTTTCGAGGGCAAGAAAATTTTCTACGGTGAATTAGGACCCCTCCCCACTCTAAGAGGGGGGGCTCCTGTACAAATGAAATACAAATTTCCTCCTAACTCGAGAACTAATCAAGCAAATAGAACAACATTTGGCATGTGGGTGTTTTTGGAGGCAACCATTTTTCTCATGATGAATTAGGACTTCTTACCTTTTTAGGAGGGGGGGGGCTCCCATTCAAACGAAATACAAATTTGTTCATAACTTTAGAACTAATCAAGTAAATGGAACCAAATTTGGCATGTGAGAGTTTTAGATGGCAGAATTTTTTTTCTGTGGTGTATTACGACCCCTTTCCCTTTTAAGAGGGTGGGCTTCCATACAAATGAAATACAAATTTCCTTATAATTTGAGTACTAATCAAGCAAATGGAACCAAATTTAGCATGTAGGAGATTTTTGAGTCTTGAATTTATTTTATGATAGTTAGAGATCTCTCACCCCTGTGGTAGGGGGATATGGACTTTCATACAAATAAAACAGAAATTTTGGCGAAACTCAAAAACTAATCCAACTCGAGAAATTCGAGACTCTTCCATAAAACATTAATCAATAACAAGACCACAAAAACTATCTATAGTAACACTAGATCATTCAGGACGAGCCGGTCGCGAGTGTTGCCGGTGACCCGCCGTCGGAAGCGCCGCCCACTGGGGGACTTGCAAAACTCGAGAAGTGATAAAGATCATCCGAGATTCATGATTTATGTACAACACAGGTTAATTTGTGGCAATACGAAGTTTGTCGGGTCAGCTAGTATTAGTATAAAATGCAATGTTTCGAATGCAAAAAACCCGATTCAATTTGCCTTTCGCGTTATCGAGAAAAAATATTTGAAATTAGGCAAAAAATATGGTGTAAAAGGTACTATGTCCCTTAAAAAAGAGCTATTTTTGCGTCATTGGCATTTAGCACAAAACTTGTTACACTTAAATTTTTCAATTGGATTTTACGTATTTGTTTTAGCACGAAGCAAAAGTGTAATCTATATAATCTATATAAGTAATCTATATAAGTAGAGCAAAATTTTCCCAATTTGTTCGCCTTATGTAAAAAAAAATCCCAAATTATGCTAAACGGGACAATTCTTGTATCATTAAAAGTAATGCTCAGAAGAATGAAACATGCTATTTGAGCATACAATTCTGAAGATTTGTATATAGCTTTATTGTATAGGAAACTCTAATATTGGAACTTCGAATTGAGTTACGAAGCTAATATTCCAAACTCTATTTAAAGTGGTTATCCCTGCTTAACTATCTACAGGCAACATCGTAAAAATGGTTGGAATCAAAATTTTGGACAAATAACGTCTTGTATTTTCCATATAAATACAGCAAAAAGTTTTGCTGTAAGTTTAAGTTTTGACAAAACTTAGATGAGAAATAGTTTAAACACGTTAATCAAGCATATACCAAAGCTTCAAAACACCTTTAGCGCGCTGACCGAAAACCCTAAGGCCAATAAAATTCAACCGGATCCTGTAGTCACAAAATCAGACTCGTCTGAGTAAAAAGGAGCAGCCACTTCTGATGGTTAAGAACGTCAACTTCCTCACCCTCGTGAAACTTTGTGATGCCCAACCATCCTACAAAACTATCCGGTTTGGCAATAAAATCATCTGTGCGTCATCTGTGCGTATTTAGAAATTAGGTAAAGGCCTGGATAATGATATGGTGCAAAAAATATAAAATTTAGATCAATATCTGGACCATTTTCGAACTGGATATGCCTAAAAAAATAATATTGTATTTGATAATTTTCTAAATAGTTTAGTTAAAATAATTATGAGGCTCAGAATGAAGTAAAATTAGGCCATTACAAATATTTTATAAAGTTTTTGTCCTTCCGGTGTTGGGCCACTGAAGGGGGGGAACAAAGTAAATTTTTTAATCGAGCAAAAAACATGGGTTTTAAGCATTTTTATTTAAAGTTTAAGCGTGAAAACCAAATCTGTTCTTGCTTTTAATATATACGTTATTATTTTCCATGCAAAAATGTACGAAAAGAAGACAAAAACGAGAGAATTTTTTTGGACGATTTTCGGAAACTCCGAATTCGAATTTCCATTTCAGTTTCGTGCTAGAAGTGTTAAGTATACTCATTTTTCGAGTTTTTCAGGCTGTAGAGCACACGGACAATTGATTTTATACTCATAGCCTACAAATTTTTTTTAGCCCCCCGATTTTTCAAGCCAATTTCCAAAGGCCCCCCCCCCCCCCTTTGACAAAAACTTGGGGTGACAAAAACTTAAAAAATATTTTGCAAAGACCTTATATTCCGCCGATAAGTAAGCAGGTTGACTTCACATCACCTTTTGATCGATTGACAGATAGATTAAAAATCAGTTTAGTAAAATATTCAAAATCATGCAACCCGACTAACGTTGTACTACGTCATCCGTGGTCGCATCTTATACACAAACCCTCTGATTTTTTTTCTTAGGGGATGTAAAGTTTTCTTTAAGCACCTCTCCCCTCAGACTTGTAAGAAAATTAATATCTCCTTGTCCACCGAAATTGAGTGACCCTGAGATCTAAAATATTCAACTGTACCAGATAGAAAATAGGATGGTTCACCTATTTTCTATCTGGTACAGTTCTTCATCGACTATCATTTAAAATTAAAACCTAGTATCTAACCTTACCTTTAAACCTAGTAGAATTACCAAGTCTAATTTTTGCAAGCACCATTTACAGTATGCTTTCGAATTTGACAACAAATGCGTGTCGCCTATGTTGCCAAAATCGAAACCGTGGCAAAATCTAGACCATTTTTTAACTGAAAAAATTGCATATAAATGTGTCAAAAATTGAATAATTACCACTAATTAACGAATTTTTCACGATTGCAACGGTTTTATATTCAAAATGTTCGACAGAGGCTGTGGCAAACCTTTAGATACTTTGCAGTAATACGTAGTCCTACGTCAGTAAAAGTCTGACCTTTCGAAATATGTAGTCACTATTGACCAAACTCGTGACTTTAGTCATGACCTTGAAATGCGGTCAGGCATATATTAATATTTATTTTGAAACGATGATTCTACAATTGATGAAAGGACGGTAAGGGAAAGTAATGAAGAAGGATTTTTTTTTTTTTTTTTTTTTTTTTTTCGGGAATGAAGGGGAAGGGTGGAAAGGAAGGGGGGGGGGTAATAGGTAGCTATGGTTAACAAGTTGTCGTTGTGACTCCTATCTTTTGTCCAATGCTGGAAGGTGCATGGGTCGAACCAAGCTGTAATCAGCTGTAATCTCTGATTACAGCTTGGTTCGACCCATGCACCTTCCAGCATTGGACAAAAGATAGGAGTCACAACGACAACTTGTTAACCATAGCTACCTATTACCCCCCCCCCCTTCCTTTCCACCCTTCCCCTTCATTCCCGGAAAAAAAAAAAAAAAAAAAAATCCTTCATTACTTTCCCTTACCGTCCCTTCATCAATTGTAGAATCATCGTTTCAAAATAAATATTAATGTAGTCACTAAATAAAAACTCGAACCCCACTGTACTTGATAAACTACGTTTAATGTAAGTTATATTACATATTTTTAATGAATGGTTTAAATTTTTGAAACTAATAGGCGACATAATTTTTTTATGACGTAGAAATCGTTACTATATCAACTATATCTGAACAACAGGTAATAATAAATTCCCAATATACAAATGTCACACACAGATACATACATAGCGCATATCAAGTCACTGAAACATTGTTCAATTGTTGGGCTGACATAAAAATAAGACCCTCGGCGACTGTGACTGATTTCAAATTTTTCAACCGACTTTCATACCTTTCTAACAGAGTATAAGAAAGGTAAAAGCTGTTCAACCTTGTTTCCTATTAATAAATAACAGTAGTATAGTTGTACTATTAAAAAAAATTCTTTGTTATTATTTTGTTCATTTACATGGAAGAAACTATAACAATCCAAATTTAGGTCCATTTCAAAATCAAAAATAGGTCCAATTCAAGATCATGTTGGGTCCATTCAAGATAAAAAAAAGGCTTTGGCAAAAAACGATATATTTAATAAAAGTTTCATCAATTATACATTTTTAAAGTACTGATAATGTAGAAAAAAGGTGGTACTTTCCAACAAATAGTAACATCACCACATATTATTTATAAATGACGAGTAAATTGAGCAGGAGTGCGAGTGGTGGTGTTAAAAAGCGCTAAATAGGTCCATTCAAGATCAATTACCCTATATGAAATTCGTACAAAAATCACCGGATTTGGCATTGGGAGACGAATTGCTCTACATTCGTAGTCCTACTTCAAGCCTGCGCCCGTGCCACTAGGCATGGACCCTTATACTTGTTTTCTCTGCTTTTCATATATTTTTACTTTACAGCAATTAAATCAAAAACTTGTTAAGAAATTCATGTCTAGTCTTTAAACAAACACTGAAAATTGGTGCCTCATGTCACATGAAAAATTCCATCACGTTTTTATACAAGATCATACAAGAATATATTTTTATAGTACAGTAATACCTCGATACAAAGTAACCTCGATTCAAAGTAACATCGATATAACGTAATTGTTTAAAATTAATAAAAACAACAGTGTTAACTTTCATTATGGTATGACCTCGCATTGCTACTGTGCGAAAATTATTTCTATTTCTTAAACGTTGTAAATTATGAGACAATTTCGTTATTTAGATTTACAAATATCAATTAACAAAATCTTTACACACTCTTCGCTTTTTCTCATTTCTTAACGAATCTTCCAAACTATAAGACCAACTATCGTGAAATTTGAAAGTTAGCGGTTTTCTAAGGGTTCCCTGTCATTTGCAATCTATTTCTTTCGAATAGGAATAAATTTCGTTTTTGAAGTAGGACTACTTCTTTGATTTCTATATTGGGGTGCACTTCAGAAAAACGAAAAGGGAACATGTAACGAAAAGTGGTTATGGAAATTTTTCAAAAAATCCATTTCTACATAGTTTATTACATGTTTCCCTAACAGACATGTAATAATTAAGAAAATATTAGACGAACATTCATTAATTCAATATTTTCATTTTTTTGCCTCCCCACGTCAATGCTTCCCAAGCACAGATGACAGAAATATATACGAGATGAGCTATGGTTTAAGCTTCCTTTGATTGTATTTAGTTTACGCCTTGTAATAAAATCCGTTCGAAAATTGTTAGGCTTTAGCTGTTGCTGCTTGCTGCTTCTCCGGAATAAGGCATCGAAGACATCCAAATTCACTGAGCGAGACGCCAACAAACCGAAGAAGCCATCGACTCGTCCGCCAGCGAACGATATGGTTTTCGCTGCTATCAATGCCCTGAATAATCAACGGATCTTCGCTGCAAGCCGTCTTCAAGTAAATCGCCGCCAGCCACAATTGTGACGTTTCAAGCTTGATCACATTCGTGAAAAAGGTTTCAACAGCTACGAAAAGGTCGAAAAGCTGGTCCAAACAAAGAGAGCAGGCGCTTCCGATTCGTTCAAGGTTGATAAAACGGACGATAACAAATTAAATTTGCTAACTGCTGTAAAGGCGGCTCCGATTAAAGCTGTACTACTGGAGTAAATATGCGGCTGCCCCCGAACAAAAATCTACTAAGCCAATGGAATCCACAGCAAAGGCACCGAAAGCCGCCAAAAGAAGTCGTTCCAGCGGAGAAGGTGGCCCGAAAAAAGCTGCTGCCCAGATGTAAATTTCCTTGATTTGCATTACTAGTATCTGGTAGAAAACAATCAGTTCTTTTAAGAACTGCTGAGTAAGTAGACGAAGCAGTTAAATTGATTTTTCTCACATTTTTCCTCAATTTAAAATGAACATGACAAATTGGAAGTTTATCAACTAGGCGTTTGAAAGGCAGTTAGGCGTTTGAAAGAATCTGCCTATTTCTGCACATCGGGTTGTTCAGCCACGTACCAACGAATTATTGAGATGAAACATAACAATAAATCGATGGTTTCGGCAATTGCTGCTGAACTGAAAAACGTTGTAGCTTGTGAAATGGAAGGTATCAGAAGAGAAGTAAAGCTCCGCAATTGAAACATCTCAAGAATTTTTATCCTCGAAGTTCGATGAAATCGTTTCAGATTTCACAGAACTTCGGGCCGAAAGCCAGTTGCTAAAACACGAGGTAGATGCGTTGAAAAAATACAATGTCGCTCTCACTGAAATTGTCCACAAACTCGAATCTAACGTTGATAGATCGAATCAATCGGCTACTTCCAACAACATAATGTTATTTGGTGTCCCAGCTAGGCCCAATGAAAATATATCTGATCTTGTACAGAAAACTTTTGCTTCTCTTGGAGTGTCGGTAGGTGCTGACTCAGTGTTATCATCTAACAGAATTTATGCCAGCAACAAATCTAGCAGTCTAGTCCCGATTAGAGTAATTTTAAAGAACGTGGAGGCTAAAGAAGAGGTATTCAGTAAAAAAAAGTTATTGGGACAGTTGCTTTCAACATCGATTGACCCTTCACTTTTATCCAATGGGAATGCTACTATTGTCTCGATTCGCGACGAGTTAACACCGCTTTCGTTAGAGATTATAAAAGAACTGCGACAATCTCAAGAAAAAACTTAAAATAAAATATATTTGGTCTGGCAGAGGTGGAGTTGTTTTTGCGAAAAAGGATGATAGCGCCAAACCCGAGATCATAAGAAATAGAATGGACTTGGGAAATTATATGGCACGATTAATGAATTTCTCGGTTTCGTCTCCCTCTCCTAAAAGCAAAAGTAATGCCATAAACAAAAACAATAAAAAATAGGATGATTTTAAAGCTATGAATTTTGTTTAATATATATTAAAAAATGACTAATCCACAAATACAAAACTACACTTATGAATGCATCGACGATTTGAAAATTCAATATCGAGATGTTAATGGTAGAAGCTTACGGATCCTTCAATGGAACATTCGTGGTATGAATGTCCTAGAAAAATTCGATAGTATTCTATATTTCCTGAATGATTGTAAGACAACAATTGATGTCATTGTAATCGGTGAAACATGGATAAAGGCAGATAGTACCTCAATTTTCCAAATTCCCGGTTACTATTCTGTATTCTCGTGCAGGGAAACGTCCCACGGAGGGTTGGCGTTATACGTTAACAACAAATTAGATTATAACGTCAAAAACAGCCAAAGTTCTGACGGATTACACTCCATCCACGTTGAACTAACTGTCGATGGGACTAGTTTTGACGTTATTGGTGTCTATCGGCCCCCTTCTTTTGATTTTCACAGATATCATGACATTTTGGAGGAATGGTTGCATAACTCTAATAAAAATACACCTTGCTACATTGTGGGGGACGTGAACGTTCCGGTAAACCTTTCCAACAATAACGTCGTGGTTAAATATAAGAATTTACTTGAATCATATGGCTTTATATGCTCCAACTCAAACCCAACTCGGCCAGCGAGCAACAATATCCTGGATCATGTTGTGTGTAAAATAAGTGACGCTTTTCGCCTACGTAACGATACAATTGCTACCAATTTAAGTGACCATTCGCAAATTTTGACCACAATATGTCTTACCGGCAAAAAACAAAAGCAAGTTCTTACTAAAAAAGTTGTGGACAATTTGAGACTTTCTACAATGTTCAACGAATATATAAACAATATTGCGTCTGTGGATGATGTTGAAACTTGCTTTTCTGAAATCATCGGGAAATACAACCTGCTGCTTACCTCATGCACAAAAATATTTAACATAGAGATTCGTGCTAAAAATGAGTATTGCCCGTGGATGACTTTTGATCTGTGGAGATTAATGAAAATAAAAACTAAATACCTGAAAAAGGTTAAAAGGAATCCTCATGATGCAAACCTCCAAACGATGCTTAATCACGTGACTAAGAAAGTAGAAATAACGAAAAAACAGAATAAGAAATCTTATTATGAAACACTTCTGAGTACCACTTGTCACTCGAAAGTGTGGAAAAACATCAACATAATTTTTGGGCGGTCAAAAGGGAAGCAAGAAATAAACCTAACTGAAAATGGAAATAAAGTTTCCGATAGGCAACAAGTTTGCGACATTTTCAACAAATATTTTTCGAGTGTTGGTGCAAATCTTGCACGCAACATAGTAAATCCAACGAATGCTAGCCCTGTTAGTAATGTCAGATGTGTAGCCAATACAATTTTTCTTCGTCCGTCTAGCTTAAACGAAGTTGTTTCTCTAATCAAAGAATTAGATACAAATAAGAGCTGTGGACCGGATAACGTAACCGCAAGAACAATTAAAAGCAATCCCGGAGCATTTGCATCCATTTTAAGTCAAGCCTTTAATAAGATCCTTGAAACTGGAGAATACCCCAACTGCCTAAAAACAGCTAGAGTAGTACCAATCTTCAAAACTGGGAACCCCTTCGACGCATGTAACTATCGTCCAATATCTACACTGTCGGTTTTTAACAAGATTCTAGAAAAATTACTCGTCGCACGACTTCTAGATTTTTTCAAAACTCACAACGTGCTCTATAAATTTCAGTACGGTTTTAGACAACAGTGTGGGACTATGATAGCTGTCACAGAGCTAGTAGACTGCATAATCAAAGAAATCGAATCAAAAAAACTTGTCGGGGGATTATTCCTCGATCTTAAAAAAGCGTTTGATACGCTAAATCATAGTATTCTAATGCAAAAACTAGAGTTATACGGAATCAGAGGAGTTGCAAATAATATCATTCGCAGTTACTTAACAAATAGAATGCAATTTGTGACGATCGGCGATGCACGTAGCTCATTGCAAAAAATAGAAGTTGGTGTACCTCAAGGTAGCAACATTGGTCCATTGTTATTTTTAATTTATATCAATGACATTGGGAATTTAAAATTAAATGGGATACCAAGGTTATTCGCGGATGATACGGCACTGTTTTACCCCTGTGCTGACATTGGCAGTGTATTATCGTCAATGAAAGATGATCTGCAAGTTCTGTCACACTACTTTGATGCAAATTTACTTTCACTTAACCTGACAAAAACAAAATATATGGTATTCCATTCACCTAGGAAAAAAATAACTAATCACTTAAGCCTCTGTATCAATGAAACTGTGATAGAAAAAGTTGATGACTTTAAATATCTGGGTATTTACCTTGACTCAACGTTATCTTGGGATCGGCAAATCAAACATCTACAGCAGAAAATCTCAACTTTATCCGGAGCCATGAGGAAAGTGAGTTATTTCGTTCCAAGAAAAACACTGTTATTGTTTTACTACGGTTGCATTCATTCCCAAATCCAATACCTAGCATTAGCATGGGGTCACGCCAGCAAATCACAACTTAAAAAAATACAAGTCGTGCAAAACAGATGTTTGAAAACCATATTTCAACTGCCGATGCTTTACTCAACTATTCAACTGTACTCGAATGATAACCATACCATCTTACCTGTACTAGCGTTACGTGATATGCAGACGGTTATTCATATCCACAAGGTCCTTCACCAACCAAACTACCATCATAATATGTCTCTAAATGTTGGCAACAGACTTCAAAATACCCGACGAGCAAACTTTATACAGCGTAATAGAGCAACCACGAATCTTGGCCAGACGTGCATTTCGTTTTTTGGCCCTTCAATTTATAACACTCTACCTGATGAAATCAAACAGATCACCAACATCGATCTTTTCAAATACAAATTAAAGCAATTGTTCAAGTTAAACATAAGTAATTATATAATTTAAGCGCATCAACCTAACCCACGTAGAATAGAATTAACATTAAGATAGCCGGATATCAATTTTTGTTTTTTGTTGAACCAGTAGCTTAGTTGTTTTCTGTAATTTAGAGCCCCTTAAAAGGAAATTTAATTCCACTGGGTGCTCATTGATTATTAGAATTAGTTGTAATTAAAATCTACTCCTTTTTCTCACTTATTATTATTTTATACTTTGTTATTTTAAATTGAATGTGTCCATTACCAGGGGGCTCTCTGTGTGAGCTTTTTGGTGTGGGGGTGAGCGGAGGGTTAATTAAAAAAAAAAAAAAAACTATGCGCGTACGAGCCGCCAGTCATGTTTAAACTGTATTACATGGCAAAATCTTCTGAAAAGCAAACTGCGCCATTTCGTAATTCGAGGCGAAGCGTTTAGTGAGAAAATCGAATTGCATCTTCATGTATATATTTGGCCCTAAAAAGGGCTAATTGTTGGATAGTTACAGAAACCTGACCAGATACATTTACTATGAGTATTTGTACTTTGGTGACTGTTTCGGTACATTCCGAGACGGCGCGCGCATGGCAAACTCACCCGGCAGCCAGCCACACTCACTATAACTTGTTATTATGCTTGACTGAGCCGTAGTCAACAAACGAAAGAAAATAGCGTAGCTCTCCTAGCGGCGTGGCTTCTTCTTCTTCCTATCGCTTTTTGCGGCCTTTCCACTGGTTGTCGGTGCCATGACATGAAGACGATGCTTGATCTACAGAAACTGGAAGCTTCAAACAACGTACAAAGTCACGCCTTATTTTCTTCTCTGCCATTCCCTTTTCTACGTGGATCAGCCTTTGTTACAAATTGCTGCCGTTTGCTCTGATATATAACCAACGGTAATCCGAGGAACCACATCATTTTCGCATGGGCATCGGTACCGAGAATCAGTGTTGCCACATGTACAGATTTATCTGGAAAAGTACAGATTTTTCCGATTTTTTTGGTACAGATTCTGTACGGTGCAGATTACAGATTTTTGTCATAAAGTACAGATGGGTACAGATTTTTTTGGGTGTCAAAAACTAATTTTTTTCTTTCAGTTTTGTTACTTGAAATCAATAGAGGAGCACCTCTTGACATGAATGCAAACAAAACAAAACATGTCTGTCTTTAAGGTTATGTACCAATATCATCAAAGAAATCAGTAATTTGCGATTTTTCTATTTTTTAAAGCAAACAAACCAGGTTTCCCTATGTAACAAACCAACTTTGTGGTACAGATTTTGGTACAGATTTTTGAAAGCAAAAGTACAGATGAAAAAGATTTTTTTACCTTCCAGTACAGATGAATATGTGGCAACACTGCCGAGAATAACGATCCAAAGCCAAAAAAAGTCGTTCCAAGGAGAATGCGGTCCGAAAAAAGTTGCTGCCAAGCAGTAAATTTCTTCGATTTGTATTATTAATATCTGGTATAAAACAATCAGTTCTTTTAAGAACTACTGAATAAGTATATGAAGCAGTTGAATTGATTTTTCTCATGAATGATATTCCTCATTTAAAAGTGCACATGACAAGTTGGCAGTTTATTTATCCAAGCTTTAACACGTACAGTAATTATATGTTTAAACGGCATTACGACAAATATTGCGAACTCATGTTAAAAGCATCAGGTTATTGTAACAAATGAACAAACAGATGCAAGCATTCACGGTTTCATTTTGTTTTAATAAGTTGCCTTCTTTCCAGCAACTTTCCCACAACAGATCCATTATGGAATCGAAAAGACCATTATAGTTTAGCCAAATTATTAAATATAAAAGTTCCACACCAATTTCCAACAGTTTCAATAAAAGCGCTCGTTAATGAGCAGAAAAAGTTATTGAATAATTGTCCTGTACTATAACATACTTACTGAATACAACTGATCATATACCTACCTACGTATGCAAAATTATGCCATTTCGTGATTCTTTCTGGAAAGCATGAAACGGAAAAGCCACATTACCTGGCAAAATTCTTTGAAAAGAAAACTGCGCCACTTCGTAATTCGAGGCAAAGCGTTTAGTGAGAAAATCGAATTGCATCTTCATTTATATATTAGGCCCTAAAAAGGGCTAATTGTATAGTTACAGAAGCCTGACAAGACACATTTACTATAGGCCGGTATACTTTGGTACCTTCCGAGACGGCGCGCTTGGCAAACTCACCCGGCACAACCACACACAACTGTGAGTGCACTTCTGCCATGCCCGTTGCCGTGCCATCCCTGTCGGCATTAAATGAAAGAAAATAGCGTTTCTCTCCTAGTGGCGTAGCTCCTTTTTCTTTTTCCTATCGCGCTTTGCGGCCTTTCCACTGGTTTTCGGTGGCATGAAGACGATGCTTCATATTAGGTTGCTCTGCAGAAACTGGTAGCTCTTCATTAAGGAACCACCGGACACCGGTTTTGTTCATTCAAACAATGTACGGTTTCGTTGTACGTTGTACCGCCTTTCTTTCGTGTCTATGATTCTCTACCCTACGTTGATCCGCCTTTGTTACAACTTGCTGCCGTTTGCTCTGGTATATAATCAGAAGTAAGCCGGCGAACGGCATCATTTTCGCATTGGCAGCGGTACGGTGCCGAACAGACAGCATTGTATCTTGTATCTTGCGATTGTATCTCCCTCACTGGACTCGGCAAGGGCAAACTAGTAAAACGCAGCGCAGCGGCAGCAGCAGCAGCAGCAGCAGCGGATCATTGTTTGGTGTAGAGTGCGCCGAACGCGTTGGTTGCCGGAGCATCGATCTATTATCAGCTATATTAGAACCAAATAGTTGCGGGAGCGGAAGAGCTTGAATCAATGGAAAATGCTCTGTCCGGTAACCATTGTCACCTGGGAGGTGTTGTTTCAAACATTCAAGCCATTCTGCTGGCCGGATTTTCAACCACATAATTTACCACAACCCGTCCTTTTTAGGACGAATGAATTTGTTTATGAAGAGATGAAAATTTTCTGGTCCAAGCAAAGAACTGGCGCTTCCGGTTCGTTCGCCTACCAAACTTGCTAGCGAGAAGCAAGATTACTAAGTCAATGAAGACCATAGCAAAGGCATCGAAAACTCCAAAGCCAAAAGAAGTTCTAACGGAGAACGCGGTCCGAAAAAAGCTGCTGCCAAGCAGTAAATTTCTTCGATTCGTATTATTAACAGCTGGTAGAAAACAATCAGTTCTTTTAAGAACTACTGAATAAGTATATGAAGCAGTTGAATTGATTTTGCGAACGGCATCATTTTCGCGTTGTTTGGGTTACGATTTAGTGAACGAGAGTTACGATTTTATCTCCCTGTCCGGACGCGACAAAGGTGGTAAAACTCGGCAGCAGCCGATTATTGTTTGGTGTGGTGTGGAAATTACGCCGACCGTGTTGGATTCGAAACATCGATCTATTATTGTCAATTGCAAGGAAAATTGTCCAATCAATAAGTGCGCAATCGCTCATAAAAGTGCTATTTTAGCTTAAATCGTATCGGTCTTTTCGGCGCACTTATTAATAAAATGAATACCTTTAGGTTTCCAATGTATCGTCAACTCGAAACGTAACAATGTGCGAGCAGGTGGCGTAGCAATCTACGAAAAGATAAATGTGTCTGCATCATCCGTTCCACACGTAATAAATAAGTTCAGTGAAGAGCACGATCCGCTGCTGGAAGTATCAGACGGCTATGGTGACATTTGTGCTGCGGAAGTTTTAATTGGCAACTGTAAAACCATCCTATTTTCAATATATCTTCCACCAAATACGACCTTAAAACAAGCAGAGCTGTTTATGAACTTGTTCACGTACAGATACTTTTATGAACTTGTTCCAATTATTGTGACCGGCGATTTCAATATTGACCTCGCAAAACCAGAAGGTCAGGAGTTCGTAGAGTTCATGGCCAGATTTCTTGACTTGAGTCTAGTATCAAATCGACAACCAACCACACTAGGGGGATCTTGCATCGATATGGTTTTTGCAAAACATATTCCGAATGTTAGATGCAAACGTTTCATCAGCTACTTCTCTTATCATCGGCCAATATTTACTGCTTTAGGTAAGTAATACCATTATGAGTATTTTCATTGAAAATTTCATGTCATCAGCAGACAATTAAATTACAGGTACCAGTGATATCTAAAATCTTACCACTTACTAAACAACTGCAACGGTTCTAATCTTCCTTTGACAACTAGCAGGTTGATTGTTGTAAAATTTATCCTAACGATCATAAACATAACAGTCTATTTTGATTACAGATCCTACCAGTAGCGTTTGTCCGGTAAACAGTATTCCCACCATTAATCCTCACCCCAATAGCCCATCTGAAGGACGAAAGTTGACAATGGACACTACGAGTCAGAAATTTGAGAATTAGAGATTAACAAACGGACCTTTTCAGGTCCACCATATAAATTAACTGAAGAGTTGAAATTATGAATTTCTCACATGTAAGAACACAATTCTTTAATGCGCAACTTGAGCATCTATATATGAAATTCATACAAAAATTACCGGCTTTAGCATTGGGATACGAATTGCGCTACATTCGTAGTCCTACTTCAAGCCTGCGCCCGTGCCACTAGGCATGGACCCTTGTACTTTTTTCTTTGTAATTTTATATGATTTGTGGTACGACCGGGCTGTTTTGGATTTAGTCCTGCACCGTTGACACAACTGGGTCCTGGGATTTGACTGATTATATCAGCATCACCAGTTTCCTCTTGGGTCTTATCGATGTCAGGGTCCCTCCTGAGTGCTGATCCCCCACTTGATTTGTTATTTATATTTATATTAAAAGTTTTATTAATTGTTTCCATCTCAATGGTCTTAATTTGCTGGGAGAAAGAATCAGCTGTCCGTTACCAGCTTAGAACAGAGGGAGCAAATTACTGCACGGGGTGCCCTGGTACCATGCAGGCTCCGTTCGACCTTGGGAGACTTAATAAACCCCCCCCCAAGCATTCATCCCTAGGCACGGGTCGCGTTACACCGAGGATTGGGGTCCTCCTCCGCAATTTACTCAGAATGCAGCATGCTCCAATGTTGCTTGCTACATTGGGAGCAAACGTTTTTTTACAAGATTTGCCGCGGAAGAGACTCGGTGTATATCTAGATGGATCCATCACGTGTTTGTCATGGAGCCATCCAGCGCTGCACACCGAAAGACAAATCTCAACACTCCTCCTTTATCCTGGCTTGTGACAGACAGTTTGGGTCCCGATCCAATTTCCCCATCACTTGTTCACTCTTTTTATGGAGTCACACGTGCTAGTTCATCAGCGTGGTCCCTCACTGGCGGAGTTATCCAAATAATAGTTTTGTAAAATGGAATTTTAGTTCGAGTGTTTTCTTTTCGTCCAGTGAATACCGATACGGAATTAAAATTTTCAAAAATTGTGTTTATCAGGACACTGAATTCGTGGATTAAATTATTATGCAGAGAAAAGCCAATATATTTATTAAATGTTCTTTTGTTGCGGTGCATATTTGTTTTTGAATGCAGTAATTTTATCTTTAAGTTGACGAAGAAAATCTCAATTATGGGATATCTTTTTTACATGGTTGAATAAACCGCTTCAAAAGTATGGTCCATACTGCATATCGACAGGATTTTAGATGCTAGAAGAAAACAAAATTTAGACGTGAAACGCAGTTTGAAGCATCCAAGAAAACATTCATACAGATTTCAGCATTGTCGATAAATCGAAATTCGGAGGAATCGACAATAATCATAACGGGTATAGATTGAAAATTAATAAAAAGGTTGAGAAATATTCTCATAAAAATTTCTTGAACAGAGCACATTATTACACTAAAAAAAAAAATCAAATCTTATTATCAAAACAAAATTCGATACCGCAAAACTTTACGTCGGGCTATACTCCTGCTACTATATTTCATCCGCAATATAGAGAATTTTAATCCATGGTCATAATAAACAATATACGTTCTAATGCAAAAAAAAAGTAGCCTAATACTTGGGCTCAGCACCCCAAAATTACTTAAACAACCGTATATAATTCTTTATTTAACACTAAACATACCGTGAAGGTGTCAATTGACCACTTGCTTTTTTTTCATTTTCACAGCACTATTACACTATTCCTCTTGACTACTTTTACTAGAAAACATATTTAAAACATAACACAAAGTTTACTGCCCTACTATTTGTCTTTTTTCCGAGAAAAATATTAACGCTAATCTGTTGACAATCGCGGCAATTACGGTCTGCTAGTGCAAAATATTCATAGAGTGCAGTGTTTAGTGTTAAAGAGATTTTTAGGGACCACTGTGCGACGCAATGTTTTTACGGCGGTGGAAAAAAAAATCGAAAAATTTAATAGAAAAATTGGAAAACTCACCATCATATTGGACTTGCGGTTGTACCATCTCAGATAGTACGCTTCACTGCTACCCATTTTGAAAGGTTGCCTTTTAAGTCTTTTGGATCGAATAGTTTGACCAATGTTACTTACTGTGATGTATTTAGGCGATTATGGCAGGACTTCTGATTGGTGATTCCTCGAAGCGGTTGCTCATAATCGCAAACTGTCTCCTTGCCAGTTGCATTTGCACACGTCATTTTTCGTCGATATGATTTTTCCGAAATTCAGAAACAGGGAAAACGGTGTTGAGCAATTTAAAAATTTTGATAACCACAAACACAGCGAGTCCGAAACAATTATTGCGAAAATTGCGGAATAGGATTTTTAACGTAATAGGCAAAGCCGAGAAAAAAAAATTGCGAATACATTGATTCGTAAATTTACTGTAGTTCAGTGGTAGAGCAATATTAAACGGAAAATTACTGGGCTTGGATTACACCACAGACAAGTCTCTTTTTGTTTCACTTCACTTGAGCTTCTTCTTGCCTGTCCTATTAAAGTTTCTTCGCACTTTACTGCAGAATAAAAACTTGCAGTCCTAAACTTAGCGGATTTTCACCGATTTTTTCTGGTCACTTCCAACTAGTTCTAGGTGGTGTAAATATCTTTGAATACGGCACTTTACAAATTGTTAGCGTTTCTGCTTTCGTACACTTTTTCGCGCTTACTGTAACCTCTTTTACTATTCAAACTAGCTGACCCGACAAACTTCGTATTGCCACAAATTAACCTGTGTTGTACATAAATCATGAATCTCGGATGATCTTTGTCACTATCTCGAGTTTTGCAAGCCCCCCAGTGGGCGGCGCTTCCGACGGCGGGTCACCGGCAACACTCGTGACCGGCTCGTCCTGAATGATCTAGTGTTACTATAGATAGTTTTTGTGGTCTTGTTATTGATTAATGTTTTATGGAAGAGTCTCGAATTTCTCGAGTTGGATTAGTTTTTGAGTTTCGCAAAAATTTCTGTTTTATTTGTATGAGAGTCCATATCCCCCTACCACAGGGGTGAGAGGTCTCTAACTATCGTAAAATAAATTCAAGACTCAAAAATCTCCTACATGCTAAATTTGGTTCCATTTGCTTGATTAGTACTCAAATTATAAGGAAATTTGTATTTCATTTGTATGGGAGCCCACCCTCTTAAAAGGGAAAGGGGTCGTAATACACCACAGAAAAAAAATTCTGCTATCTAAAACTCTCACATGCCAAATTTGGTTCCATTTGCTTGATTAGTTCTAAAGTTATGAGCAAATTTGTATTTAGTTTGAATGGGAGCCCCCCCCCCCCTCCTAAAAAGGTAAGAAGTCCTAATTCATAATGGGAAAAATGGTTGCCTCCAAAAACACCCACATGCCAAATATGCTTCCATTTGCTGGATTAGCTCTCGAGTTATAAGGAAATTTGTATTTCGTTTGTATAGGAGCCCCCCCCCCCACTTAAAGTGGGGAGGGGTCCCAATTCATCATAGAAAAAAATTTTGTCTCCAAAAACACACACATGCCAAATTTAGTTCCATTTGCTTGATTAGTTCTCGAGTTATGAGGAAATTGGTATTTCATTTGTACAGGAGCCCCCCCTCTTAAAGTGAGGAGGGGTCCTAATTCAACATAGAAAATTTTCTTGCCCTCGAAAACTTTCACATGCTAAATTTGGTTCCATTTGCTTGATTAGTTCTCGAGTTATGAGGAAATTTGTATGGAAACCCCCCCTCTTAAAGGGGAGAGGAGTTATAATTCCCCTTATAAAGAGGGGAGGGGTCTCAAATTACCCTAGAATAAATTCTTGTCACCGAAAACACCCACATGCCAAATTTGGTTCTATTTTCTTGATTAGTTCTCGAGTTATGCAGAAATTTGTGTTTCATTTGTATGGGAGCCCCCCCTCTTAGTGGGGGGAGGGGTCTCTAACCATCACTAAAACCTTTCCTGGCCCCAAAAACCTCTACATGCAAATTTTCACGCCGATTGGTTCAGTAGTTTTTGATTCTATAAGGAACACAGGACAGACAGACAGACAGACAGACAGACAGACAGACAGACAGAAATCCTTCTTTATAGGTATAGATTTCTCGTTCCACACAATCTCAGCACAAAATTAAAAATTGTCACAGTTTTTCAATCGTAGACGATGGTCCAATTTTGCAGCAAATTGTACTTTACTTAATGGGTACCACTTTCTTCTTAATACAAACAATGACGTAAAATGTCAGAAACTAAACACAAATTACGGCACAGACTTCAGCTTTGTTTCGAAATAGACTAAAGACGTGACCGAGTGGTTTCGGCCTTTACGCTTGTCACCACGAATGTAGGCGTCTGAGGCTGTGATACCGTTTATGTGAGTTTTGATAAAACACAACTTTTCTCTTTCGAGGTCAAAACCCGACTGAACAAAATATATTTTCCCTATTTTCTACACGGTCTACTTAGAGCTATCCTAGCCTATCAAAACCTAATTCTACGAAAATAAAACTACAAGGTATACAGCCCTAAGGGTTGTACGAAAGGGTGACGTAGGACTGTGTCATATAATACTCATTATATTGATAACATGTTTTAATCGATGAAGTATAACTATGTCTGATCATTAAATCCTGTTAAGGATATCCTTGGTTCAGTTACTACACCAGCCACTTGTTCACGAATACGTTTACGGTGGTCACGTAAATATAACGCCTGCAACCATTTAGACATAGCGAATTCTTTAACAAATCACTACTGTATTTCACAAAGGTTGAAATAGCAATGAATGGCCAGCCCACAGATCATTGTAATAAATATGTTATGCGTAGTTTGATATTTGAACCAACTTCCTTCAAATAGTTTCTGGCCGTTGGTTACAAATAATAATCAAAACCATTTTGCACATTTGAGATAAATTCTGATTATGCTTCATTTAATTAGTTTGCGGCCCTTAAAAGGGCCATTGGTTACAAGTAACATCAACCTCTTCAGTGCAGTCAACAATCGGTGTTGCCACCAATAACCGGTCTTGCCGCTAAATGCCGTTGGTTTCGCCACCAATAGCTGTCGATGGTAAATGCTGACCGTCCGTCAGTGCGATTGTGCGATGAATGAGCAGACGGCGAACCAAGAGTACCATTTTATAGTCACTGGCACTGCCGCTGCTGCTTGTAAGCTAGTGTAGGTGGTGGGGGAAACCATATCGGCTGCTGCTGCTTAAATGATTGTCCGACACTGATTGAGCAAGCTATCGAACAATTTCGCATGTCTGCGATGGGGATAATGCAAAATGTAATGTTAAGTGCATCGTGTGGGATTCACGTTGGCCATTGCCCTCTGATTCCGCTTGTCTTTGGGACCGGTATTGCCGTCAATAGCCATCGATGTTGCCGATTGGATTGGAAAAGGGGTGTGGCTTACAAAGTGGTCTCAAGGTTATCATTTGGATCCAAATCCTTTGGTGTATCTAATTGTCGTCCGTGCCTGTGAAGCTAGGCGATAACAAGGGAAATGTATGGAAAAATTCGACCTTGAATCTTTACACACATTTTCACTATTTAGCGTATAAAAAATTATTATTAGTATGTTACTATAAAATTGCTGGACATTTTATCTATCCAACGACATATTAACTGTTACGTTTCGTTCAGTAGTATAGTAGCTATTAGCGTTTGAAATATTTCATTCAAACGTTACACTTCTATTTCTCGTTTTTACAAAGTGCTACCCAGTCCCAGTATAGTAAACAAAGACGTAGTCCTACGTCAAAAAAAACCCTAAATTCCTGGAAAAGAAAAAACCTAACTCGCCTAGTCGTGTTCGCCTTGGTCCTCGCTGCCTTCGTTGATTCCCGAAAACGATCACCCAAACGGGGCGATCGTAACTCAACGTGATAATATCCAGATGCCCGTTCACCGCTGGTGGAATAATTATCAGCTGCTTCCCACGCTCAGCACCTCGCACCTCGCACCTTAATCTTATTTTATCAAGCCAATGTGATTTGATGTGCCGCAAAATGAATTATCTCAAAATATAAAAATGTCCCCCGGGACCTGGTAGTGGGTGTTCCGGAATCGACGCAGAAGTGGCCATCAGTCAACAAATATTCCCCAGCATACCTTGGGTGCTAGTTTTTGGCCATATCTTTCAAACGAGGTAAAGAAAACTAAATTCGGATTGAAAATGGATGAATGAGAGCAATTTCAAAACTTGGGTCGTTTTCGACCCTTAATGCATAATATGTAACTTTTTTCCAATGCATTAGGAAGGTTAATGTGGAAAGTCCTCCAGAAATCACCATAACCCAATATTAGTCTCCTACACAGATCTGGCGCTACCAAAACAGATAATATTTTAGTTTTATTATTAAACGTTATTGGCATATGAACATAGCCTTTCACCGGAATATTTTTCCCACCAGCCGTTGTAATGGTTGTCTGGGAAGGATATATTTTTAATTTTAATGCTTTTATTAGCGTTTCTGCACCGAAACCTAACACAGATCGCTGTGTTCCACTATCTAGTAACGCGGTTATTTCAGTTCCCATGATTGATACTTTTACGAAAGGTCTGTTATCGTTTTGTAACATAACAGAGCATTCATCTACTTCTGGCTCGTTAAAATAATCAGTACTATCGGTAGGCTTGAAGCCGTGGTTTATTAATTCTAGTTTCGTTTGTTCAATTTCAGGAGGAATTACAGTGCTGGTTTCAGCTTCCTCCCTCAAGCTTGTTTGCTTGTTTACGAACTGTAGAACTTTGATTATAAAAAATACCCTGATTTTGACCCCGAATCACTCGACTACCAACAGATGGATACATTTTAAACATTTTACATTTGCTGGTAGTTTTGCTGCGCACAGACACCATTTTTCCATATGAAGAAACGAAAGAAAATTCCAGTTGGGGCCAATTGCGGTACACCTCACATGCTACTTGCTTCGTTTCTGTGATGTCGGATTATGCTAATCTATTTTTCTAACAATTTAAAGTATTAATGCATTGAATAATTCTGACATTTTGCTCATAACAAGTTTATTGAAGAATATACGTTAGTATATACGTAATATACGATTTGTAACTATATAACAATATGGCATTCAAAAACCTACATATGGTGTACAAAATACAACCACGTGAGTAACCGAAGGTTCATAAAAATTGATGAAATTTATTCAAGAAAACTTTATTGTTGTGAATCAAATAGAATGGCGTTACAGGAAATTATGCATAGTTCA
This sequence comes from Sabethes cyaneus, assembly GCF_943734655.1. NCBI lineage: Eukaryota > Metazoa > Arthropoda > Insecta > Diptera > Culicidae > Sabethes > Sabethes cyaneus. Next base: position 4,356,399 of record NC_071355.1, read on the forward strand.
AAAACCTATTAACTAGGCCTTTACTACGCAATGTATATGTTAAAGAATAATATTTCATCTTACAACTTACTTTTACTTGCACTTACCCTCATTAGTAACAACTTACTCAGCAATTTCATGAGAAAAGAAACTATCAAAATTTATAAGTGCTTCTATTTGTTTCAAATTTTGTAAACTTATTCAATTTCCAAAAATTTCATGTAAACCAAACGTGTCGATTTCTATCTCAAATTGCAAGTAAGACTGTATAACAAAGGTTCCTTTCACCACTGGGTGGATTAAATCAGGTTTTTTCTCTGCTTTTCATATATTTTTACTTTACAGCAATTAAATCAAAAACTTGTTAAGAATTTCACGGCTAGTCTTTAAACAAACACTGAAAATTGGTGCCTCATGTCACATGAAAAATTCCATCACGTTTTTATACAATACCATACAAGAATATATTTTTATAGTACAGTAATACCTCGATACAAAGTAACCTCGATTGAAAGTAACATCGATATAACGTAATTGTTTAAAATTAATAAAAACAACAGTGTTAACTTTCATTATGGTATGACCTCGCATTGCTACTGTGCGAAAATTATTTCTATTTCTTAAACGTTGTAAATTATGAGACAATTTCGTTATTTAGATTTACAAATATCAATTAACAAAATCTTTACACACTCTTCGCTTTTTCTCATTTCTTAACGAATCTTCCAAACTATAAGACCAACTATCGTGAAATTTGAAAGTTAGCGGTTTTCTAAGGGTTCCCTGTCATTTGCAATCTATTTCTTTCGAATAGGAATAAATTTCGTTTTTACTTCGATATAACGTAACGAGAATATAATATAATATAATCGGTTGAAGAGAAGAGGTAGATGCGTTCTTTTTTTCAACGGTTTACTTTCAGGACATCAACTTTGATTAAAGTTAATGTTCGAATGATTAGATCGATCGAAGAGTAAGCATAATTGGAAGGATGGTTTTACACTCTTACAAACTTGTTTACTTTCAGGACATCGAAATCGTCTAGGTTCTATGTTTAAATAATAACATCGATCAAAGTGTGTGGGTAATTTCGAATTTTTACAAAAGTTGTTTACCTTCAGGACTTCAATTTTGTCCAGCTTAGCTGGTAATGAATAATTCTTGTCCTACTGGAAGGCAAGGGTTCGGTTACATTTTTTCTAGAATCGAAGTAAACGAAGCCGCAGGTGTATAAAATTGTCGTCCCGGGCCTGGGAAGCAAAAGAGTGCTTCTATGTGATTGGCTGATTTTGACAATACCTACTATTTATACTTTTTTTAATAGTAATTTGACAAATTATTTTTATATTGACGTAGGACTACGTGTTACGGCAAGTTTTGAGATAGGGTGTCATTCCAAAAAAATCGAAAAATGCGAGCGTCACGAAAAATGAAAGGTTTTGAGCGCTAATAGCTCAGCGATTTTCCGATCGATTTTCAATATTCTTACACCAATCGATTGGCAAATCTTCTAAGAATTGACCCAAATGAAGAAAAGTATGAATTCTTGATGTTGAACTATTGAAAAATTGAAAATAATGAACCTATGTTTTACCAGAATTCTTGCTTCGTGATTGGTTGGAAGATTATTTGCGATGATCTAAACCTATACCAATTTGATATCTGTGCTTGAGAAGTAAGCCAAAACAAGTGACAAAGTATCCTCATTTCAACAAGATTTCTTAACACCGTGGTTAAACCTAGACCATTTTGATGTCATTGCTTGGGAAGTACGCCAGAAAGAGTGACAAACCCCCCTCGTGCCAACAGATTTCTTACGAACGCGATTAAACCTAGTCCAATTTGATGTCTGTGTTAGGGAAGTGCCAGAACAAATGATACAAGTTCGTTGTCCGAAAAGATCGCAAATTATTTACTACGAGACGATTAAACCTCGGCGAATTTGATATCTGTGTTGGAAAAATATACTACAGCTGTAGTGTTCGGTTATAATACGACTCTGTATGAATACGCATGCTTGCCGTTTCATTACAAGTGTAGTGAAAAGATGTGCTGTTGATAAAATAGGATTGAATAGGTAAAATCCCTTCAACGTGGGGAACCATGGGTAATAAAAACAATCTTTAATTTCAGTAAGGTAGCAGGAAAGCAATAGTTTGTGTTCTTGATTTTGTTAAATTGTTTTCAAATGCACAATCTTTTGAGAATTGAACGTATGCAATGTTACTACTTTGATAAATGTTACATACAACGTATGTAGCATGTATATATGTTGCATATAGCATGTATACATGAAGAATCTAATGATTATTTGAATGATTGAATACATGCTACTATCACTACAAAGAGACTTACGTAGTCCTGCGTCACCTATATATGCGGTCGTGTCTTGTACACAACCCCTCTGATTTTTTGCTATATTTATCAATTTTTAGAAAAAATACTGATCGATTGATACAAATATCTCGAAAATCCATTGAAAAATGGCTGAGTTATGCGCGCAAACCATAACCACTTTTCGTTACATGCACATTTCTCGAATTTCTAAAGTGCACCCCAATATAGAATAGAAAACAAAAACGTAGTTCTACGTTAAAAATCTTTCTTCTTAGAACCAATCATCAACTTTGTAAGATCTGATCTACGCCCTTGCCGACGGCTTGCTGCACGCTGTCGTACCCGTCCGCTTTCAGTAGCTCCTCAAGCTCCTGTTTGACTCGTATCACAATCGGTGGTCCATGGTAAATAAACGCCGTATATAGTTGAACCGCGCTGGCACCGGCCAGAATTTTATTGTACGCATCGCGACCGCTGAAAATCCCTCCAACGCCGATGATGGGAATCTTTCCCTCGGTCCATTTGTACACCTTGGCCACCAGTTGGGTAGATCTTTGGAACAATGGCTGCCCACTCAAGCCGCCCAGCTGGCCGGCATTGATGCTCTTCAGACTAGATGGCCTTTCGATGGTTGTATTCGATACGATTAGTCCGTCGACGGCACATGCTTTGCTGCATACAACTGTGACTATCTCCTGGATGTCTTCATCGGACAAGTCCGGTGCCAGTTTCACCATAATAGGTCTTTGTTCTGCCAGCGGCAGGGAACTCCGTACCTTCAGGACTTCACTCAACAATACGAAAAGCGTACTTTTGTTTTGCATAGTCCTCAAACCGGGCGTATTCGGGCTACTTATATTGATAACGAGATAATCAGCTAAGCCACTAAATCGTTTCACTCCTTTCACGTAATCGCGGATCGCATCCTTAGAAAGCTTATTTTTTCCTAAATTTATTCCTAACACAACATCTTCGCCACACTTTTGACGAGCTTCTTTCAGCCGCTCGTAAACCACTTTGTGGCCCTCACTATTAAATCCGTATCTGAAAAAAAAATTTGGTAATATGAAACAATGTTACCATTATAACAGAACACGTTCAGTTCACACACATACCTATTGACAATCGCCTTATCCTCATTCAACCGAAACACTCGCGGTCCCGGGTTTCCCGGCTGCGGCTGGGGCGTAACCGATCCGACCTCCACAAAGCCGAACCCAAGCAGATGCAGTCCACAGACCGCTTCGCCGTGTTTGTCAAAACCGGCAGCGATACCGACCGGATTGCGCAGAACCATATTCATCAGCTGGGTGCGCAGAACGCCGGGATCTTGATATCCGGGTCGAATCAATCCCAGCTTCAGGCCGAACACCGCCAGATGATGAGCAGTTTCCGGCGGAGCGAGCCGAACGATCGGCATGAAAATGTTTTCGTAGAACCTTTCATTTCCCTTGTACAGGCAGGTGATGCTAAAGGTTGCTGCTCCGAGCGCTGTTACCTTCAATAGAGAGCGAACTGGATTCATGATTGAGCAGTGTGATTGAGCTGGCTGTGGAGAATAATCAAAAGGATCGTTCGGATGAGAAGCTTTACTGCTGGTCTGATTTTGCACTAGTTTATTTTTTCGTAAAGCTGATCTATTTATACGTAGTTAGGTAAATTCAATTATTCTAAATCCTTATGGCTAATTGGAGTGAAAGTGATAACTTTGGTTTTTCCTATCTTTCGATACAAATTCAAATCATTTGATCCAGGTGTGGTGAAAGAGATAGAGAAGTGGGAAATTATTTACCGACTGATTCCCTGAACTGTACCTGGTTGGTTGGTATTTCCATTTTCGTGCATTCATTGTTAAAGGGCGTAGACAATTTTACCTAATGAATAATACGAAATTATTTACTCTGCCTGTTCCTTCCGCTAGTCAAAACAAAGGTTACTTTCTCCCGGCTTATCTTTGACGCTACCTGGGGCGGGGGTAAAGTGTGTTCGGACCGTTCGGACCCTGCCTGATAAACATGGTAAGTGCATATACACGTGGTACACTGTAACTACCTATGCAGCCTAATCACCAAAGGGGTCTTGCTCAGATACCTGGTTTTGGATTATGGTTTGTTTTATTGATCCTTTCTTCTAATCTTTCTACAATTCGTACACGCAGGTACTGAAAATACACGATTTATGAACCTACTTTTCAAAACCTTCTTTAGTTACAGAAAATAAAATGAATTTGGGATTTGATTAAATAATCTAATAAACGTTTAATTAGATGCGTCCGTTACAACAGGCTTTGTCTTAGGACGGCAAGTCACTTAAGTAAGTAAGTATTTCAATTAAACTTTTTATACGACTCACGAATGTTCAATTGCTGGGGCCCCACGATTCATGAAATCATTTAAGTAGAGCTTTTGGGGTCCAAGCTCCGAAAATATTACCAGCTTCAATTCTAAGTATTTAAAAGTAGAGTTAGTATTTCATCCGCAGTTATTTGAGTACTTATAAATATTGAACTGTCAGCTTAAGCTCCATACTTATGTCGAATTTGTTTATTCAATCCGGGTTGACACTGGTTGGTAAATGGCTAGATAATGCGGAATATAGACCCCATAGTGGTCGTTAGCCTCTTATCCAGCAACTCCGATCCCGACCTCCTCGTGGTACCAGCCGGAATACGAGCAACCTTAGCGGAGATCGGGTAACCAACCCCGGTGGAAACTAAGGTCGTATACTAACCGGGAAGGAGGTATAGTGCGTCTCGGCACTATGAGATGGCAGCCCCATCGCGAGACTCGGTAGTGTTGCCCCAGTACGGCTACACACCTAAACTAAACTTAAACTAACAACATTCAAGCATATTCGGAGCGGAATATTCGGCATCGACCTAGGCGACGGAATAAGGACGACGAATGGAGACTCGGGACTTGGACCTGCAGATCGCTAAATTTCGCAGGTTGCGAGCGGGTGCTGATTGAACAGCTGGAACCCCGCAAACTCGGCATCGTAGCTCTGCAGGAAATCTGTCGCAAAGGAGAGAAGGTATGGAAGATCCGTGGCGGAAAGGCCCAGTTTTACCAGAGCGGTGGCGCTACCAACGAACTGGGAACGGGCTTTGTAGTGCTGGGCGGAATGCAGGATCGCGTGATAGATTGGAAGGCGATCAACGAGAGAATGTGTGTATTGAGGATAAAGGGCCGTTTCTTCAATTATAGCATCATTAACGTGCACTGCCCGCACGAAGGTAGACCCGATGATGAGAAAGAAGCGTTCTACGCGAGGCTGGAGGCAACGTACGACAGCTGCTCGTCACGGGACATCAAGATCGTCATCGGGGATATGAACGCCCAGGTCGGTAGGGAAGAAATGTATAGACCGGCGGTAGGACCCCATAGCCTGCACACCGACACAAACGATAACGGCCAACGATGTATAAACTTCGCAGCTTCCCGAGGCCTGGTGATCCGAAGCACCTTTTTCCCGCGCAAGGATATCCACAAAGCCACCTGGAGATCACCTGACCAACGTACAATAAACCAAATTGACCACGTTCTCATAGAGGGCCGGTTCTTCTCTAACATCACTAGCGTACGCTCCCGTCGGGGTGCGGATATTGATTCTGACCGTTACCTAGTAGCAGTACATGTGCGCTCAAAGCTGTCCACCGTATACCGGACACGTCAAAGCCGCCCTCCTCGGCTGAACATCAGGCAGCTAGATAACCCACAAGCTGCCGAGAACTACGCGCGAGTACTGAATGAGGCACTGCCTTCTTCCGAGGAGTTAGGTGCTTCAAACCTCGAAGACGGTTGGGGCAGAATACGCTCGGCCATCGGAGAGGCCGCTACCGCGGCACTAGGTATTGAGCCTCGGAGTACACAAAATGATTGGTTTGATGGGGAATGCCAACAAGCGGTGGAGGAGAAAAAAAATGCTTGGAAAAATTATCTAAGTATTGCCACTAGAGAGAACTTGGCCAAGTACCGACGAGCTAGGAACCAGTTGACCACGATCCTGAGGAGAAAAAAGCGCCAAAAGGAGGACAGAGATCGTGAAGAATTAGAGCAACTATTCCGAGCTAATGACACGCGCAAGTTTTATGAGAAGGTGAACCAAACTCGGAAGGGCTACACACCGAAACCTGACATGTGTAGGGATGAGGGAGGGAATCTAATTACAAACGAGCGCGAGGTGGTCGACAGGTGGAAGCAGTTCTTCGCTCCACATTCTGACGGGTGGCTCTACGCAGCATTTGTACCCGCGCTGCGTTATGCGACAAAAAATTAGTTAATGAGACCCAAAATGATGCAAGTAACTGCCAACCCATTCCATATATGTCGTATAATATACGACCATGCATAATGGTATCAACTATAAATTTAATGATTCTTCCCATCATATATAATCCAATAAAAGTGGAAGTTATGTTTCCTAACCAAGTAGACCAAGTTAATAATTTAGTCCAGTATCTCTGAATAGCATGTTCTATAACGTTACTATTTATAAGAGCGTCTATGCGGAACCCTTGGATGTCAGGGTTTTGTCCTGCAAGCAATTTATATAAAACATTGGAAGCAATGCGTCTTTCGCCGTTGTCATAAATCATATTGCGCATCTTCAGTACATTATCCGCATCATAAATACCACTTTCCATCAAATTAGGTAAAGGTGTATATGTCCATGACGTTACCAAATCAGTGGTAAGCTTCAATGGAGGTGTTGTTTCTCGTAGCCTTCCATTAGCGGTAAACCATCGACCACCTATTTGAAATTTAGCAGGCATAAGTGGAGTACAATCTATTTGCGTTCCACGTAATTGCAATACTTTCGTAACTGGAGCAATGTACATTGACTTATTGTTGTATGTCACAGGAATTTCCTGATAACACAATTCGTCTGAACGTGGTATCACATTCACAGGTTTGCATTCAAGAATATGCAGAACCTCTCCGGTTACTACAGCAGTATATCCGGATCTCTTCGTGATGCTGGAAACGAAATCTGTAGGATTCAATCGGGCTAACGTTAATTTGGTTTCCATTAAAGCCTTATCAACTTTACACATTTCAGTCATCACGGTAGTATAAACATCATTTAATTTCTGCCCTATATAACTCTCTACCAATGTGATTTTAGAGTTAAAGTAAGTAAACAAATCCAGATTCTTTCCTGAAATGGCCTTCCTTCTAAAAGGAGATTGAAAGCCGTTTATCTCAACGATAAGCATTCGAGGGTGGTCTGTCGTAAAACCTACATGTCCACAAACTTTTGTTTGCTTTTTCGTCCTTATGGAGAACAAATGTGTCTCAGAAATGGTGCTATAAATGACTGAAGACATATCTTTAGGTTTGTTTCCATCTCTTGTTTTATTTACGGTTCCGAATATGACTTCGAAATCTGTTTGCTCACAGATTCTGTTGTAATCTATATTCCAAGTTAAATATCCCTCCTCGGAATCTAAATTTCAACCCATTTCTCAGAAGTCTAACATCGTTTTCATTATCTACTGTAGCAATATAATCCCTTAGTGTTATCTCGTATTCAAAATAAACAAGAGCGTTTTCCCACGTATATATAGGAGTCCGATAAGTACCACCGTTGCAACTACTGCCATCTAACGATCCAATTATAAGAGATTCGCCTCTAGTGGTTGCATTTCTTTTTAGCTCGCTGATAGAGTGATCATTATATATCTTAACGATACCAAGCTGATGTGCAGTAAGACATTCTTCTGCACTAAATTCTTTGACTATGTAAGAAAAACTTCTTTCCAAGTTAGAAGTATGCGAATGCATCCCACAGTGCCTCACGGATCTTTTTGAAGTAGGACTACTTCTTTGATTTCTATATTGGGGTGCACTTTAGAAAAACGAAAAGGGAACATGTAACGAAAAGTGGTTATGGTTTGTACGCCTATAACTCAGTCATCCGTCAACAGATTCTAGAGATATTGGTATCAATCGATTGGAAATTTTTCAAAAATTCCATAACAATACAATAGATTCCATGTTTCCCAAACAGACGTTTAATAATTGAGAAAATATTAGACTATATTCATTATTTCATTATTTTCATGTTCTTGCCTTCCCACGCCAATGCTTCCCTAGCACAGATGACAGAAATATATACGAGATGAGCTATGGGTTTTGATTGTATTTAAATTACGCTCTATAGAATCCGCTCGAAAATTGTTGAGCTTCAGTGGGTGTTGCTTGCTCGGAATAAGGCATCGAAGACATTCAAATTCACCAAGCAAGACGCCAACAATCCGAAGAAGCCACCGACTCGCCCGCCAGCGAACGATATGGTTTTTACTGCTATCAATACCCAGTAAAATCAATGGATCCTCGCTGCAAGCCGTTAGAAGTAAATCGCCGCTAGCCACAATTGTGACGTTCCAAGGTTGGACACATTTGTGAAAAAGGTTTTGAAATTAGCTGTCGAAAAGCTGGTCCAAACAAAAAGAACAGGCGCTTCCGATTTGTTCAAGGTTGATAAAACGGACGAAAACAATATGTGTGCTAACTGCTGCAAAGGCGGCTCCGATTAAAGCTGTACTACTGGAGTAAATATGCGGGTGCCCCGAACAAAAATCTACTAAGCCAATGAAAACCGTAGCAAAGGCACCGAAAGCCCCAGTCAAAGGAAATCGTTCCAGCGGAGAAGGTGCCCGAAAAAAACTGTTGCCTAGATGTAAATTTCCTTGATTTGCATTACTAATATCTGGTAGAAAACAATCAGTTCTTTTAAGAACTACTGAATAAAAAGTATACGAAGCAGTTAAATTGATTTTTCTCACATTTTAAAGTGATGTTGGCAGTTTAGTATGAGCGTTCGAAGTATGAGCCCGTCGGAAATTACATGTTTAAACTGTATTAAGACAAACACAACTGTGAGTGCACGTCTGCCATGCTCGTTGCCGTGCCATCCCTGTGTTCAAACAATGTACGGAGTACGGTTTCATTGTACCGCCTTTCTTTCGTGTCTATGATTCTCTGCCCTACGTTGATCCGCCTTTGTTACAACTTGCTGCCATTTGCTCTGGTATATAATCAGAAGTAAGTCGGCTAACGGCATCATTTTTGCATTGGCATTGGTACGGTGCAGAAGCAGAACAGACAGCAGAGAGTTGCGATTTCCCTCTCTGGACTCGGCAAACTGGTAAAACGCAGCGCAGCGGCAGCAGCAGTAGCGGATCATTGTTTGGTGTAGAGTGCGCTGAACGTGTTGGTACCGGAGCATCGATCTATTATCAGCTATATTAGAATATTTGGTTGCGGGAGCGGAAGAGCTTGAATCAATGGAAAATGCTCTGTCCGGTAACCATTGTCACCATTGCCCTGGGAGGTGTTGTTTCAAACATTCAAGCCATTCTGCTGGCCGGATTTTCAACCACATAATTTACCACAACACGTCCTTTTTAGGACGAACGAATTTGTTTATGAAGAGATGAAAATTTTCTGCATACTAAATTTCTTTACTTAAATTTCCAAATGTCGCTGATTCTTTAAATCATGAAGAATTTCTTCTGATTTGATCTATAAAACGATAAATATGTGGTGACTCACCATGCGGTCTTCTAACTTATTTTTGCCTTCCCACGCCAATGCTTCCCTAACACGGATGACAGAAATATATAGGAGAAGAGCTGTGGATTAAATTCCCTTTGAATCAAAGTTTGATTGTATTTAATTTACGCTCTATAGAATCCGCTCGAAAATCGTTGAGCTTCAGCTGTTGCTACTTCCCCGGAATAAGGCAACGAAGACATCCAAATTCACTAAGCGAGACGCCAATAAACCGAAGAGTCAACGGATCTTCGTTGCATGCCGTCTCGAAGTATATCGCCGCCAGCTACAATTGTGACGTTTCAAAGTTGGACACATTCGTGAAAAAGGTTTTGAAGTTAGTTTTCAACAAGAGAAAGCTGGTCCAAACAAAGAACTGGCGCTTCCGGTTCGTTCGCCTACCAAACTTGCTAACGAGAAGCAAGATTACTAAGTCAATAAAGACCATAGCAAAGGCTTCGAAAACTCCAAAGCCAAAAGAAGTTCTAACGGAGAATGCGGTTCGAGAAAAGCTGCTGCCAAGCAGTAAATTTCTTCGATTTGTATTATTAACAGCTGCTAGAAAACAATCAGTTCTTTTAAGAACTACTGAATAAGTATATGAAGCAGTTGAATTGATTTTGCGAACGGCATCATTTTCGCGTTGTTTGGGTTACAAATAATAATGAGAGTTACGACTTTATCTCCCTGTCCGGATCCGAACGCGGCAAAGGTGGTAAAACTCGGCAGCAGCCGATTATTGTTTAGTGTGGAGTGGAAATTACGCCGACCGTGTTGGATTCGAAACATCGATCTATTATTGTCAATTGCAACGAAAATTGTCCAATCAATAAGTGCGCAATCGCTCATAAAAGTACTATTTTAGCTTAAATCGTTTCGGTCTCTTCGGCGCACTTATTGCTTGGAAGATAAAGAAAAAGTGCGCCGAAGATCGAAACGGTTTAATGCAAAATAGCACTTTATGAGCGATATCGCACTTTGGATGGTACAATTTTACTTGCAATTGACAATAAGCTGCTATAATAGAATATTAAATATGCTAGAAAACCCAAAGTTTGGTCGCGGAAGCAAAGGGTTTAAATTGGTGGGAGTGATGTCCGAAATTTTCAATTATTCGATTACCGATTAATCGGTGAGCCTTGTCTGCACTAATCGATTAATTCAACTATTCGTGCTAGAGAGCTTTCTGACAGCTCAAGCACCCACACTAGCGAACACGAAATACGCGTGAATATACATGATGTTTACCTCATTTTGGGGAACAGCTGATGCTGGAGGAACAAACCGAAAAATAGCGATTACTAGTTGTGTTTCTCCATTTGCCACACTGCAGAGCACATATTTCGGTCAAATTTTTCATCCTGTTCCAAATTCAAGCACATATTTTGAAAATTTGCTGGTATTTAAGCCAGCGGAAGACGAAACTCATTCTGTACCTTGGTGACAAAGGAATGCATCTCTTTTGTTTACTGTTGTTGTTTGCCTCATTTTCAAGCACCAATACACACATAACTGGAAAGGTCTAGTGGTCTTCGATTAGAAATATTCGCATATTTCTTTGCATAATTCGATTAATCGAACAATTATGAACGATTACCGAGCATTATTCGGGGATTATACGTACTGATTGAACTATTCGATTAATTCAACTACTCGTGCTGGCATTATTCGATTAAAAATTATTCGAATATTCCTTGTGTTATTCGATTAGTTGAATTAATCGAACGATTAACGGACATCACTAAGCCCATCTGAAGGACGAAAGTTGACAATGGACACTACGAGTCAGAAATTTGAGAATTAGAGATTAATGAACGGACCTTTTCAGGTCCACCATATAAATTAGCTGAAGAGTTGAAATTATGAATTTCTCACATGGAAGAACACAATTCTTTAATGCGCAACTTGAGCATCTATATATGAAATTCATACAAAAATCACCGGCTTTAGCATTGGGAGACGAATTGCGCTACATTCGTAGTCCTACTTCAAGCCTGCGCCCGTGCCACTAGGCATGGACCCTTATACTTTTGATTTAATTGCTGTTGTGAAGTCGTACCGCTTAAATTTGGCTTATCTGTTGCCTATAATGAGTTGGCATCAGACATCCTGGTGAATTATTGCGTTAGGTGGAGATCACACCGAAACGAAAGTGAAATGAAAAGGACGAGGGCAAAAGGATTTGTGCTCTTTTCGCCTTTCCACGCCTTTTCCCCTTTTTTCTGTTTATCTAATTTGCATACGCCCACACGCGGTGACAGCAGCGTATCCATGCACGTGTTGTGTGCATTATCATGCGCAAGGGAAATTTTAACTCTTTCATTGTATTAGAGCAACGAAGCCACGATTTGAATGCATAGGTGCATAGAAAGCATAAACGTAGGTCCATAGGATGCTTAGAGTAGGTTTATAGATTAAGACAAATATGTGTTTCTCTTTCTATCATACAAATTAAGTTCCTTTTAAATTCATGTTTCAAATCAAATAGAAGTTTATGTATTGGTAGGCAAATAGACCCACATAGTTTTATATCTATCTCTGTTATGTTGATATGAATTGAACTATCCGTTTCATTCTTACTATGACATTTTGATGGAATTTGTAACTTTTGGACATTTGATTAGGATAGAATGTAAGCGATACCCAAAAGAGGGAAATTTTTCTGTAATGTAAATAATTGTGACTATATAAGCTAAGTTTCGATTTAATAAAGTAGTGTTCTAGTTCTAAAGACCTCGCATGTAGATGCTTTTCCTGTTGCTAAGGAATGATATCACATGACCCTTAGACGTCTCCTGTTTTAAGGAACGTTGTAATCCGAACTCACAAACCAAGTGCTAAGGCTATCTTCCTGTTCTTAAGGAAGAAATTCGCGTTCCGTTTCCGTATCTAGGAAACGTAAAAATAAGAGGATCCTTCGCTCTCTTGAATTCGAATAAAACGCCCGCACATTTTGGTGGCTCCAGAGAGGAGCAGGACGTAGAGTGCCTTTGACGCAGGCAAAAGTCCAACGTGTGTAGTCACACGGGTTAGCCATATATCCTAGTAGAAACTGGAAAGGCTACGAATCGAAGTAGATTGCCTACGGTGCTAGCAAATTGCACAGGCAAGTTTATATGGTGTGTTGGCGCCAAAAGATCAACAACAGTGCTCCAGGTGTAATATCACATCTTTGAACTCGGAATACTAGCAGGGAACTAGTTCTAATCATACCGACAAGGGTCGGCAAGGGCCGCTGCATTTTCATACCGACAAGGGTCGGTGTCTGCTGAACCGGCAAGAGCTGGTGCATTTTCATACTGACAAGGGTCGGTGTCTGCTGAACCGGCAAAGCCTGGTGCATTTCCATATCGACAAGGGACGGTGTCTGCTGAACCGGCAAGAAGTGTATCAAAAACGTAAGTTCATTTTTAATTTTGATACTATCATAATGGCGGTATGGTATTTTGTAACCAATAAAATCGGTCACTGTCGTTTGTGCGACAAGGCAGATGACCATGACAATTTGGTAGCCTGTGATGAGTGTGACCGATGGTTTCACTTGAGCTGTGCCAAGCTCACACAGGCTCCCAAAAAGTCAGAAAGGTGGATCTGTACGAAATGTACAGACCAAGAATTATTAGTTAAAAATCTTAGGGCAAAGTTAGAAGAATTGAATGTGGATTCGATGACTAGAAGCAATGAAAATTTTACTAAATTGTTAGCTAGGCAATCATTGATTGATTTGCCATATTATGATGGGTCACACCAGGTATGGCCAAGATTTAAAGTAATTTTTGAGCAAACGACGAAGGAAGCAGGTTTTTCTGATCTAGAAAACCTAAATCGTTTGCAGAAACATTTAAAGGGAGATGCTTTGAAAGCAGTAAGCGCATTATTTTTAGACTCCAATAACGTTAATGAAATTATGTCTCGTCTCGAAAGATTATTTGGAAGAGTCGAGACAATCCACTCAAGTCTTTTGCAAGACATATTCAGATTGAGGAACCCTCGACATGATAATCCTCAATCTGTAATTGATTTCATAACTGCTGTAGGAAACCTGGTTACTAATATGAAATGTATTAACCAGGAAAGTTATTTACATGATCAGAGATTGCTTCGTGATCTCGTTATAGATCAAAATGGATTGAAAACATTGAGGAGCAAAAGGCACTTTCTTCAGATGAAGATCCATTTTTGCCTCCAAGTATCACTGAATTTTATAAATGGCTAAAATCGCAAGAAAAGCTGGCGACCGCTTTCTTGGCGGATAAAACCTTTAAAACTGAAAGGTTAGATCGAGTCAATTATCACGGCTCACAGGGCTCAAAGGAGTCTAAATTTACTTGTGTGGTATGCAAGAAAAACCACAAGACTTCCGACTGTTATAAGTTTAAACAGTTGGGAACAGGGAAAAGATACGAGGTGGCAATAAAAGAGAGACTTTGCTTTTCGTGCTGCAACCCAGGTCATAGGGTCAGCGAATGTAAACAGGCAATGCGTTGCAATGTAAATGGGTATGAAAGAAAGCACCATCCACTTCTACATTCCAATGGAAGAAGAGTGGAAAATACCGAAACCATAAATTGTCATTTGGCGGGAAAAAAGGTGTATTATCAGATAATTCCTGTCACACTTAAGAATGGCAATAAGACCCTTAGAATATATGCGTTCAGGATCTTCTGTCAGTTTGATCCAACAAGATTTAATTAACAAATTAAATATTACTGGTATTAAACGTCCAATGACGCTGGCATGGACAAATGGAAAAACCATACGTGAGCCCGAAAGTTTAGACGTCCAGGTAAATTCATGGTATGGATGGTCGAGGCTACACTTTAAAAGGTATGAGGACGGTAAGCGAACTTACCCTACCGTCACAATCTCAAGATAAGGCGAAATTATTAAATAAATATCATTATCTGAAGGATGTTAAAATAGAAAATTTTATTGAGGCAAAACCTTTAATTCTCTTAGGGTTGCCTCATGCTTTCCTTATGACTAGACTAGAGGGTTTAATGAACCAATTGCTAGAAAGACGAAGTTAGGCTGGACGATTCACGGAATGGTGAATCAGGCCACAAAATCAACTCCTGTTGAACATCTATTTGTCATGGAAGAGGAAAAAGATAAGCCCTTTGATGAAGACCAGTCGATGCGTCAAATCATGGCGGACTATTTTTCAACCGAAGGTTTTGGTGTCAAAGTACCTCAAGAGCAATTGCTTTCGAAATATGATCAACGAGCAGTTGAGGTAATGAAAAATACAACCCAACAGATCGAGCAGGGATATGAAATCGGTTTGTTGTGGAAAGAGGATGAGGTAAACTTTCCTAATAGTTTCCCAGGCGCTTTATCAAGGTTATTATCTCAAGAAAAGAGAATGAAAAATGATTCTAACTTGAGAAAATGGTACAACGATAAAATAGATGAATATGTGGAAAAGGGATACGCTAGGAAGCTCTCTCCAGCTGATTCTGTTAAATTAACCCCAACAACGTTTTATTTACCACATTTTGTAGTGGTAAATGAGAATAAACAGCAACGAAAACATAGGTTGGTCTTTGATGCTGCTGCTAAATCTGAAGGAGTTTCCTTTAATTCGAAACTCTTAACGGGTCCTGATTCAACAGAGTCACTCTTAGGTATTTTAATTAGATTTAGAGAGCATCGATTTGCTATATCTGGGGACATCCAAGAAATGTTCCATAGAATCGCTATCCGTAAGGAGGATCAGGATTCCCAGAGATTTTTGTTTCGAAAACGGAATGATGTGCCGCTTGAGGTGTATGTAATGCAATCAATGATTTTTGGGGCAACATGCTCACCAGCATGTGCTCAGTATGTAAAGAATTTTAATGCGCTAAAATTCAATGATCAATTTCCGGATGCAGCTAAAGCCATCATAAAAAACCATTACGTTGATAATTATTTAGATAGCTTTGATAATTTGGATCAAGCTATAAAAACAATTCGAGACGTAATTGACATTCACGAAAATGGTAACTTTAGAATGAGAGATTTTATTTCAAACTCTAAGGAAATTATAAAGGCAATACCGGAAGATCGAGTATCTGATACGAATAATATTTCATTGGAACATATGGAGGATTCCTATGAAAAAATTCTGGGAATGAATTGGGATTTTAGAAAGGATGTGTTTAAGATTAACATCAAAATACCCGAGACGATTCCAATTAAGCTTACTAAAAGAAATGTATTGTCAATAGCAATGAATATTTATGATCCTTTAGGCCTAATGTCGAATATAACTATTCGATCTCGAATTTTAATGCAAGAAATTTGGAAATCAGGCATAGGATGGGATGATGCAATTTCAGATAGTACGCAACAAAAATGGTTTGAGTGGTTAGAACAGTTAAAATGTTTTAAAGACCGCAGTTTCAATAGGTGCTATTCAATTAGTTCTCAAATATTAAAACGAGATTTACATGTGTTTTGCGATGCCTCAGAAGCTGCCTTTGCTTGTACGATTTATTTAGTAACAACACATAAGAATGGGGTAGATACCTCTTTATTAGCAGCGAAGGCGCGTGTAGCGCCGACAAAAACCTTATCAATCCCAAAGCTTGAGCTGCAAGCTGCAGTTTTGGGGTCGAGATTGGTCAATTCTATTGTCAAGGAACTAAGGCCACCAATCAATCGCATTACGTATTGGTCTGATTCAACTACCGTATTGAGCTGGATACATTCTGAATCCAGAAAGTATAAAATTTTTGTTCAACATAGGGTTGGAGAAATCTTAGAGACATCAACTGAAAAACAATGGCGTTATGCTGACACGCGAAATAACCCCGCAGATGAGGGGACTAGGGAAATCTCAAAAAATTCCATTTGGCTTAAGGGACCATCATTTTTAGAAGAGCCTGAAAATAATTGGCCTACTCGAAAGGGGTACGGTTCGACTGATTTGGAACTTAGACCGATGTATCTTTTCCAAACCCAAGATAATGTTGAGGATATTGATGATAAGTGGATAAACTGGTGTTCTGATTGGACCCGATTAAAAAGGGTAATATGCAATGCCAAAAAAATTACGAAGAAATGGAATAAATCGGACTATAATCCGATTGTAACTGCTCTGGACATGAGAGAGGCAGAATTAATTTTGCTCAAAAAGGCCCAAAAGGATGTTTATAATCAAGAAATTTTTAATCTCAGCAAAAAATTACCTATAGAAAGGGATAGCCACATCCTTAATTTAGCTCCTTTCTTAGATCAAGATGGAATTCTAAGATTTAGAACTCGTTTTGAAAATGCGAATTGCAGTCCATTTAAAGCACGGTATCCTATTATTTTGCCGAGGAAACACCACATAATGAATCATGAATATTTTAATCACCAAAAGGAGAATACTATAATTGCGGAAATAACGCAAAAATATCATATAATACACATTAAAGAAGCCGTAAGGAAATTTAAAAGGAGTTGTCAATTCTGCAAAAATAAAAATGCTCAAGCTAATATTCCAATAATGGCCGCATTGCCACAATGTAGGATGCAGCCATATTTTAAACCATTTACTTTGACTGGTGTTGATTACTTTGGGCCTTATATCATCTCAATAGGAAGACGCACTGAAAAAAGATGGGGTGCGTTATTCACCTGTATGACCACACGTGCTGTCTATTTAGATCTAGCTTATGATCTAAGCGCAGATTCATTCATGGTGTGTCTAAACTCTCTCCAAAGTAGAAGAGGCAGGGTTTCCGAATTATATAGCGATAACGGTACTAATTTCATCGGAGCATCGAACGAGTTAAAAGCCATACAACATCGACTAGCCGGGAAGGGAATCGATTGGCACTTTATCCCCCCAGCTTCCCCCCATTTCGGAGGAGCTTGGGAGAGATTAGTTAAGGAAGTTAAGTCCTTACTCCCAAGTACGACTATGCCTGAGCATGTTTTACGTGGGTTATTAGCTGTCGTCGAAAATCAGATAAATAGTCGACCATTAACAAATATTCCGATAAATTCAGAAGATGACGAGCCACTGACACCAAACCATTTCTTGTTCGGTTGTGTTGGAGACTCGGAAACTTCACTTGATGATGTATCCAAAACCGAAGCTTCCAGACAGCATTGGAAAAGAGTCCAATATCTGGCTAAACAGTTTTGGGACAGATGGGTCAAGGAGTATTTACCCACACTTGGAAAACGTTCCAAGTGGAATTATGATTGTCCTCCGCTTAAGGTAGGCGATATTGTCATGATAATGGATGAGAATCGAAAGGGGAATTGGAAAAAGGGTGTAATACAGGAAGTTCATCCGTCGAAGGACGGACAGGTACGATCGGCGATCGTACAAACGCAAGACGGACAGACAAAAAGACCAGCCTGTAAATTGACAGTGCTGGATGTTGAACCTTCCGTAGAGGAGGAAGTGACAGTTAGCGATGCGAAAACCAAAAATAACTCTTCTACAGAGAGTTCCTTTGTCGGTTTTCATGCGGAAAAAAGTCCAGTATGCTCACCTACGCGTAAATTATCTTCGTCAATAATAAATTCGAAGATTGTCTTTGAGTTGGCAAGAATTAATCAAAGGGAGAAGATCCCTTGGAGAGCTCCAAGTCGTCTGGATTTAAAAAAAACCAGCGCGCATTAAACGTGTATTTCCCAGTAGGAAAGAAATTAGGTTGGGTGAATGGCCTCTAATGGAAAAACAAAGATCGCTAAAACAGCTGACAAACAAAGTCAACGCCTTGTGCGGGATTGTGTTCAAAAACAAAACACAAACCATAAAAGTAATATGCCACTTAAGAAACTGCATCCTGATAGGAAACGTAAGGCAGTAAAACAAGTAAACAAAAACTGGGGTAAACGACCAGAAGTAGATTTAAATAAGGTAAGGGAATTAGTTTCAAACATCCCCGAACCAAAACCAAAAAAGAGGAAAACAATTAGGCCATGTACATGGGCGAATTTGTGCTTCGTGATCTATTGCATTATACTTTGTTTTGGTAATGCATTTTCCTTAGAAAGGCATGGGCTAATTGCCTTTGATTGCGGTAGTCCCGAAGTTAATATGACTAGTTACTCGTTGTTGGAGGTCGCTTCTTGTTTACCTCCATCGAATAATTTAACGACTCAGGAGGTTGATATTCAAGTACTCCAGAGAAACGTTAAAAGTGAAACGAAAGTTTCCCAATGTAAAGTGATCATAAAAGTATAAGGGTCCATGCCTAGTGGCACGGGCGCAGGCTTGAAGTAGGACTACGAATGTAGCGCAATTCGTCTCCCAATGCTAAAGCCGGTGATTTTTGTATGAATTTCATATATAGATGCTCAAGTTGCGCATTAAAGAATTGTGTTCTTCCATGTGAGAAATTCATAATTTCAACTCTTCAGCTAATTTATATGGTGGACCTGAAAAGGTCCGTTCATTAATCTCTAATTCTCAAATTTCTGACTCGTAGTGTCCATTGTCAACTTTCGTCCTTCAGATGGGCTTAGTGATGTCCGTTAATCGTTCGATTAATTCAACTAATCGAATAACACAAGGAATATTCGAATAATTTTTAATCGAATAATGCCAGCACGAGTAGTTGAATTAATCGAATAGTTCAATCAGTACGTATAATCCCCGAATAATGCTCGGTAATCGTTCATAATTGTTCGATTAATCGAATTATGCAAAGAAATATGCGAATATTTCTAATCGAAGACCACTAGACCTTTCCAGTTATGTGTGTATTGGTGCTTGAAAATGAGGCAAACAACAACAGTAAACAAAAGAGATGCATTCCTTTGTCACCAAGGTACAGAATGAGTTTCGTCTTCCGCTGGCTTAAATACCAGCAAATTTTCAAAATATGTGCTTGAATTTGGAACAGGATGAAAAATTTGACCGAAATATGTGCTCTGCAGTGTGGCAAATGGAGAAACACAACTAGTAATCGCTATTTTTCGGTTTGTTCCTCCAGCATCAGCTGTTCCCCAAAATGAGGTAAACATCATGTATATTCACGCGTATTTCGTGTTCGCTAGTGTGGGTGCTTGAGCTGTCAGAAAGCTCTCTAGCACGAATAGTTGAATTAATCGATTAGTGCAGACAAGGCTCACCGATTAATCGGTAATCGAATAATTGAAAATTTCGGACATCACTCCCACCAATTTAAACCCTTTGCTTCCGCGACCAAACTTTGGGTTTTCTAGCATATTTAATATTCTATTATAGCAGCTTATTGTCAATTGCAAGTAAAATTGTACCATCCAAAGTGCGATATCGCTCATAAAGTGCTATTTTGCATTAAACCGTTTCGATCTTCGGCGCACTTTTTCTTTATCTTCCAAGCAATAAGTGCGCCGAAGAGACCGAAACGATTTAAGCTAAAATAGTACTTTTATGAGCGATTGCGCACTTATTGATTGGACAATTTTCGTTGCAATTGACAATAATAGATCGATGTTTCGAATCCAACACGGTCGGCGTAATTTCCACTCCACACTAAACAATAATCGGCTGCTGCCGAGTTTTACCACCTTTGCCGCGTTCGGATCCGGACAGGGAGATAAAGTCGTAACTCTCATTATTATTTGTAACCCAAACAACGCGAAAATGATGCCGTTCGCAAAATCAATTCAACTGCTTCATATACTTATTCAGTAGTTCTTAAAAGAACTGATTGTTTTCTAGCAGCTGTTAATAATACAAATCGAAGAAATTTACTGCTTGGCAGCAGCTTTTCTCGAACCGCATTCTCCGTTAGAACTTCTTTTGGCTTTGGAGTTTTCGAAGCCTTTGCTATGGTCTTTATTGACTTAGTAATCTTGCTTCTCGTTAGCAAGTTTGGTAGGCGAACGAACCGGAAGCGCCAGTTCTTTGTTTGGACCAGCTTTCTCTTGTTGAAAACTAACTTCAAAACCTTTTTCACGAATGTGTCCAACTTTGAAACGTCACAATTGTAGCTGGCGGCGATATACTTCGAGACGGCATGCAACGAAGATCCGTTGACTCTTCGGTTTATTGGCGTCTCGCTTAGTGAATTTGGATGTCTTCGTTGCCTTATTCCGGGGAAGTAGCAACAGCTGAAGCTCAACGATTTTCGAGCGGATTCTATAGAGCGTAAATTAAATACAATCAAACTTTGATTCAAAGGGAATTTAATCCACAGCTCTTCTCCTATATATTTCTGTCATCCGTGTTAGGGAAGCATTGGCGTGGGAAGGCAAAAATAAGTTAGAAGACCGCATGGTGAGTCACCACATATTTATCGTTTTATAGATCAAATCAGAAGAAATTCTTCATGATTTAAAGAATCAGCGACATTTGGAAATTTAAGTAAAGAAATTTAGTATGCAGAAAATTTTCATCTCTTCATAAACAAATTCGTTCGTCCTAAAAAGGACGTGTTGTGGTAAATTATGTGGTTGAAAATCCGGCCAGCAGAATGGCTTGAATGTTTGAAACAACACCTCCCAGGGCAATGGTGACAATGGTTACCGGACAGAGCATTTTCCATTGATTCAAGCTCTTCCGCTCCCGCAACCAAATATTCTAATATAGCTGATAATAGATCGATGCTCCGGTACCAACACGTTCAGCGCACTCTACACCAAACAATGATCCGCTACTGCTGCTGCCGCTGCGCTGCGTTTTACCAGTTTGCCGAGTCCAGAGAGGGAAATCGCAACTCTCTGCTGTCTGTTCTGCTTCTGCACCGTACCAATGCCAATGCAAAAATGATGCCGTTAGCCGACTTACTTCTGATTATATACCAGAGCAAATGGCAGCAAGTTGTAACAAAGGCGGATCAACGTAGGGCAGAGAATCATAGACACGAAAGAAAGGCGGTACAATGAAACCGTACTCCGTACATTGTTTGAACACAGGGATGGCACGGCAACGAGCATGGCAGACGTGCACTCACAGTTGTGTTTGTCTTAATACAGTTTAAACATGTAATTTCCGACGGGCTCATACTTCGAACGCTCATACTAAACTGCCAACATCACTTTAAAATGTGAGAAAAATCAATTTAACTGCTTCGTATACTTTTTATTCAGTAGTTCTTAAAAGAACTGATTGTTTTCTACCAGATATTAGTAATGCAAATCAAGGAAATTTACATCTAGGCAACAGTTTTTTTCGGGCACCTTCTCCGCTGGAACGATTTCCTTTGACTGGGGCTTTCGGTGCCTTTGCTACGGTTTTCATTGGCTTAGTAGATTTTTGTTCGGGGCACCCGCATATTTACTCCAGTAGTACAGCTTTAATCGGAGCCGCCTTTGCAGCAGTTAGCACACATATTGTTTTCGTCCGTTTTATCAACCTTGAACAAATCGGAAGCGCCTGTTCTTTTTGTTTGGACCAGCTTTTCGACAGCTAATTTCAAAACCTTTTTCACAAATGTGTCCAACCTTGGAACGTCACAATTGTGGCTAGCGGCGATTTACTTCTAACGGCTTGCAGCGAGGATCCATTGATTTTACTGGGTATTGATAGCAGTAAAAACCATATCGTTCGCTGGCGGGCGAGTCGGTGGCTTCTTCGGATTGTTGGCGTCTTGCTTGGCGAATTTGAATGTCTTCGATGCCTTATTCCGAGCAAGCAACACCCACTGAAGCTCAACAATTTTCGAGCGGATTCTATAGAGCGTAATTTAAATACAATCAAAACCCATAGCTCATCTCGTATATATTTCTGTCATCTGTGCTAGGGAAGCATTGGCGTGGGAAGGCAAGAACATGAAAATAATGAAATAATGAATATAGTCTAATATTTTCTCAATTATTAAACGTCTGTTTGGGAAACATGGAATCTATTGTATTGTTATGGAATTTTTGAAAAATTTCCAATCGATTGATACCAATATCTCTAGAATCTGTTGACGGATGACTGAGTTATAGGCGTACAAACCATAACCACTTTTCGTTACATGTTCCCTTTTCGTTTTTCTAAAGTGCACCCCAATATAGAAATCAAAGAAGTAGTCCTACTTCAAAAACTTGTTAAGAATTTCATGTCTAGTCTTTAAACAAACACTGAAAATTGGTGCCTCATGTCACATGAAAAATTCCATCACGTTTTTATACAAGACCATACAAGAATATATTTTTATAGTACAGTAATACAGGTATACCTCCATAGTACGTACCCTCGTTAGTACGTACCCTCTATAATACGTACCTTCCATAATACGTACATTTTGCCTCGATAGTACGTACATTTTCCAGCAATGATTTTTTTTATTTTCTATATAAAGCAGAAACTTTTTTATGAATATTTATGAGTCAATACAAGCAAATACGTATTCAATAATTCTAAATATTTGATTAATATCAGTTATTTATGTAATGTAAAAACCATTATTTTAAAATAAAAACAGTTCCTAAACAGTAAATTAATCAAATATACTTTCTAAATAACAGTTATTTTTTAGCATTCTGATTTTGCAGATTTTTGCTCAGGGAATTAACCTTTTCTGTGATTCACAATCTTTTTAACTGCGATGGGGGAATAGCAGGCAATGTTATATTCGTTGGTTTGCAGATACTGGTGTTCGGCAAATACGTGTAATATGATTACTACCCATAAAAGCGTAACTGTCCCATATGGACAAAAGTGAAGTGTGAAAAAATGAGAGCAACTGACTAATTTATAAATATATGTTGTGCGTCATTATACGAGAATTATTTTACTTTCTTTGGAGGAAAAATCACGTTGCGCTAGTAATTAAACTATCCATATTAACTTTGTTGTAAAGTTAAACACAAATGCACATTTTTTATTTAAAATTTGGAAGATTGGCCAGTTAAGCTTTTATTTACAAGCGCATGTTGCTAAATAAAAGCACGTCTGTCCCATAAAGCATAGCCTTGGGCTTAAACATCTTTCTAAGATTTGACCCTTCTTTATCGACAGACTTCGCAGCCGGCTGTTAGAGTACAGAACAGTTACGGGGCTAGTGCAACAATCCTACTGACTCTATCTAGCAGCACCGCCTAGCCGAGATTCGAACATTTCAGCTTTTATTGACAACTATGTACCAAACCTTTACCTAGATTTATTCGATTAAAATATGTAAATTTTCAATTTGAGAAAGAATTTTTCAAAGAACTAAATGTTTTTGAATTCCTTTTGCTTTACTTTTCAAATATTTTTTGACATTTGTAGTGTTTTTTCTAAAATAATTTTACCAAGATAATTATTTATTTTATAATTAGCTTAGGTTAGGTAGACTGCCCGTAGTTGCACTACCAATTGAATGGTGCTTGGGAGTAGCATGACATACTCGTTGTGCAACTTCTACTGATTCAATACTTTGAAAATTGACCAATAATGCCGCCGGTCACGACCAAAAGGCTGTACTACATGGGAAAAGGAAGGAATATTAGTCCGATACGTGTTGTTGCTAGAGACCGCAGGTACCACTGCATCTCACCAAGTATTATGGGATAGGATTTATGTTAGTAGAGGAAGGTACAGATCAGGGTTCATCTTGGTAGATGATATGATCCAACGAAACAACGTGTCAGCGATTACATTTCATCTCAACTTTTCGCGATCACCATTGCAAATAAATAGTCGTTTAGAAAGCGTTTGCGACGTATTTGGGCCTGAATTCGTTTCGATGATTTGAAAATTATGCCTTGCACATTTATTTCCGTAAGCGAAACATAAACTAGTCCCGCGCGAATCCACTGTGTGGGCGAATATTATTGCATCCGTCTTGTTAGATGAGGATGAGATTTCTCGCAAAATTAAGATAGCGACATCGAGGTCGTCATCAAAATCACGCGTTCTAATTTGTTTACAAAACGTTACATATAAATTTGCTGCTCTGCGACCTCGGCCCTTCACCTGAGTCAAATATTATTGTAAACTACAATGCAAACTACTATTCCAAAGTTCAAACTACTGGCTCGAATTTAAAACTGGGTAATTGTCACGGCTCCGTAAAAAATTTTTTGCCAAAGTTTTGCAACGAACGAGACACGAAAGCAAGCGATGCTGATCCCTTGCAATAAAATATTCCGAACTTGAACACCTCAAACACTATCACAATACCTGACAGCAAAAACCAGGAACAGTGAAACCAATTAACCATTTCTTGAAGCAATTGGTCCCTAAGTTGATAAGCATTTCCTTTTACCAACGCAACTATGTAGGCATATGCGCCCTACACGCTCCCAAAATAATTATTTATTTTATAATATATTAAAATTTGGAAATTTTAGACAATATTTAGCATAATAAAAATAATACTTTACCTTAAAAATTGTGATTCGATATTACGTACGTTTCGATAGTACGCACGCTAAACGATACGCGGGCGTACGTACTATCGAGGTATACCTGTACCTCGATACAAAGTAACCTCGATTCAAAGTAACATCGATATAACGTAATTGTTTAAAATTAATAAAAACAACAGTGTTAACTTTCATTATGGTATGACCTCGCATTGCTACTGTGCGAAAATTATTTCTATTTCTTAAACGTTGTAAATTATGAGACAATTTCGTTATTTAGATTTACAAATATCAATTAACAAAATCTTTACAAACTCTTCGCTTTTTCTCATTTCTTAACGAATCTTCCAAACTATAAGACCAACTATCGTGAAATTTGAAAGTTAGCGGTTTTCTAAGGGTTCCCTGTCATTTGCAATCTATTTCTTTCGAATAGGAATAAATTTCGTTTTTACTTCGATATAACGTAACGAGAATATAATATAATATAATCGATTGAAGAGAAGAGGTAGATGCGTTCTTTTTTTCAACGGTTTACTTTCAGGACATCAACTTTGATTAAAGTTAATGTTCGAATGATTAGATCGATCGAAGAGTAAGCATAATTGGAAGGATGGTTTTACACTCTTACAAACTTGTTTACTTTCAGGACATCGAATTCGTCTAGGTTCTATGTTTAAATAATAACATCGATCAAAGTGTGTGGGTAATTTCGAATTTTTACAAAAGTTGTTTACCTTCAGGACTTCAATTTTGTCCAGCTTAGCTGGTAATGAATAATTCTTGTCCTACTGGAAGGCAAGGGTTCGGTTACATTTTTTCTAGAATCGAAGTAAACGAAGCCGCAGGTGTATAAAATTGTCGTCCCGGGCCTGGGAAGCAAAAGAGTGCTTCTATGTGATTGGCTGATTTTGACAATACCTACTATTTATACTTTTTTTAATAGTAATTTGACAAATTATTTTTATATTGACGTAGGACTACGTGTTACGGCAAGTTTTGAGATAGGGTGTCATTCCAAAAAATCGAAAAATGCGAGCGTCACGAAAAATGAAAGGTTTTGAGCGCTAATAGCTCAGCGATTTTCCGATCGATTTTCAATATTCTTACACCAATCGATTGGCAAATCTTCTAAGAATTGACCCAAATGAAGAAAAGTATGAATTCTTGATGTTGAACTATTGAAAAATTGAAAATAATGAACCTATGTTTTACCAGAATTCTCGCTTCGTGATTGGTTGGAAGATTCTTTGCGATGATCTAAACCTATACCAATTTGATATCTGTGCTTGAGAAGTAAGCCAAAACAAGTGACAAAGTATCCTCATTTCAACAAGATTTCTTAACACCGTGGTTAAACCTAGACCATTTTGATGTCATTGCTTGGGAAGTACGCCAGAAAGAGTGACAAACCCCCCTCGTGCCAACAGATTTCTTACGAACGCGATTAAACCTAGTCCAATTTGATGTCTGTGTTAGGGAAGTGCCAGAACAAATGATACAAGTTCGTTGTCCGAAAAGATCGCAAATTATTTACTACGAGACGATTAAACCTCGGCGAATTTGATATCTGTGTTGGAAAAATGTACTACAGCTGTAGTGTTCGGTTATAATACGACTCTGTATGAATACGCATGCTTGCCGTTTCATTACAAGTGTAGTGAAAAGATGTGCTGTTGATAAAATAGGATTGAATAGGTAAAATCCCTTCAACGTGGGGAACCATGGGTAATAAAAACAATCTTTAATTTCAGTAAGGTAGCAGGAAAGCAATAGTTTGTGTTCTTGATTTTGTTAAATTGTTTTCAAATGCACAATCTTTTGAGAATTGAACGTATGCAATGTTACTACTTTGATAAATGTTACATACAACGTATGTAGCATGTATATATGTTGCATATAGCATGTATACATGAAGAATCTAATGATTATTTGAATGATTGAATACATGCTACTATCACTACAAAGAGACTTACGTAGTCCTGCGTCACCTATATATGCGGTCGTGTCTTGTACACAACCCCTCTGATTTTTTGCTATATTTATCAATTTTTAGAAAAAATACTGATCGATTGATACAAATATCTCGAAAATCCATTGAAAAATGGCTGAGTTATGCGCGCAAACCATAACCACTTTTCGTTACATGCACATTTCTCGAATTTCTAAAGTGCACCCCAATATAGAATAGAAAACAAAAACGTAGTTCTACGTTAAAAATCTTTCTTCTTAGAACCAATCATCAACTTTGTAAGATCTGATCTACGCCCTTGCCGACGGCTTGCTGCACGCTGTCGTACCCGTCCGCTTTCAGTAGCTCCTCAAGCTCCTGTTTGACTCGTATCACAATCGGTGGTCCATGGTAAATAAACGCCGTATATAGTTGAACCGCGCTGGCACCGGCCAGAATTTTATTGTACGCATCGCGACCGCTGAAAATCCCTCCAACGCCGATGATGGGAATCTTTCCCTCGGTCCATTTGTACACCTTGGCCACCAGTTGGGTAGATCTTTGGAACAATGGCTGCCCACTCAAGCCGCCCAGCTGGCCGGCATTGATGCTCTTCAGACTAGATGGCCTTTCGATGGTTGTATT